>NC_139828.1:14515520-14598020 GCF_963691815.1 Echiichthys vipera
ACAACAATGGACAACAGTGTCTAGGGACAACTACCACACAGGCAGAGCAAGGAGCGCTGGAATAAAGATTGTACTGCGATGTAATGAGTTAGGTATGTACAGTATATATACACAACTATGTACAATATATAACCTGCTTAACTTTATATTTGACAATGATGGAAAACAAAAGACTACATGATTTAACTGCAAATGTTTTGTAAATGCTAGTCTTCTGAGGTGTCTAACAGGTATATGTTAAGTTATGTTCTCCATATTTGTGCCTATTTGGGACACATTAAGCTCTTTGTGCACTCCATTAACTGTGTCAGTTTTATGACAGACAATAAAATATCCATAATCATAATCAAACAATTAATCGGAGTGCAATTTTCCTGCTATGAAATTTTGAATTAGATACTTTACGGGCAATTCCGATTCTATAATTCATTTTGTGCTATCGAACTGAAATTATTTGTGCTCAGATTCTATTTAAACTCTCTCAGAATGTTTCTATGATTCACAGGCTCACAAAAACAGTGATATAAAAACACAGAAATGATTTCTGGGCATCGTTTCATAAGCTCAAAAGACCTTTTTTTGAGACCTAATAATATCACATCTAGCATTCACTGGGTCTGCGGCACCCTGTGCAATAAAGCAGGCATGTAGTGAAAAATAATAATGGCAATAATAATACAATAAAAAAAGATTAACTGCACACACTCACAGCGTGAGCCTATTTGTGAATTTTATTTCACCAAGTCATGACTCCTAAGCTGTAAATGTGATTTTTTTCCCCTTCCTGTTATGAAGCACCTTGGGGGCTGACTCAAAGGGAAAAAGAGTCCTGAAACACAGTTGTCGCTTCCAGCCTTCTAACTCACTGATGCTGGCATGCTGACAGGCAGCAAAAGACACCACCTTTCTCTCCTCCACCACCTAAATCAACTGCGCCATATCTGGTCATCATTTCCATCAATCCCTTGCAACAAAAAAAACCCTTCTGTCCCACCAGTCAGGATGAAAAATGTCAGCCCAATCACATCCACCTACATCCTGCATTCAACGCACAAATCACAGACATGAAATATTCAAAATGATGAGAACAAAGTGGCGGCAGGTCAGGGGTCAGTATGTAAAAAAAAAATGTTTTATGTGAAGGATTATGCTGTATTAATTCAGAGAAAACAGGCAACAGAGAGGACAAAAAGAGGGTGGGAGTGAGCACGAGAGTAGCTGACATGGCCAATTCGACCCTATAAAGACCCCCTGCTGTAGCGAACAGCGCAACTCCACCAGGAAAAGCCTGGAGGTGAGGTGAGAGGACGTCAGCTGAAAAAGATGAGGTAAGAGAGGACAGAGGATCGGTAGACGGGTTGCGGAGACAGAGCAAGAGAAAGGACAGAAGCAGGGGGGGAAGGTGGAGAGCAGAATGGTAATCCCTATGATTCACGTCTGCATTCAGACAGAGCAGAGGTCTGTGGCTACCCAGGGAGCACAGGGAATCGGGTGGCATCAATCAGATACTTCGTACATCTGGAGGTAAGAGGAAGAGAAAAAAAATGAGGGGATGTGAGAGGGATAAGATTCAGGGAGGGTGGAAGTGAGAGGTGTGTGTGTGTGTGTGTGTTTGGGGGGGGGGGGGGATATGAAAATGTCAGCACTCTTAAAAGTCAGAAGACAGCACTTTCCTTCCATCAAGCAGCCATTCTGTCAAGTCCACAGGGACATAGCAGAGGCTGTGCCAGCCAGCCAGCCGGCCCACGACGAAGGCCATATATATTACATGCCCTGCCCTGCCCACACAACACTTGCTAAAAACCAAGGCGACGGGGCTTTTAAGAGTCATTATTAAAAGAAAAAGTTTGCTGTAGACGGTAAAAGGAAATGACCCAAGATGTCGAAGCGAGGATGTAAAACAATGCTTTTCAGTCAGCGATACAAAAACACGCCCAGGAATGTGAAAATACAATATCAGGGCGCTCTAAATCTGGTTCACCTTTAAAAAAAAAAAAAAAAAGAGGAGCTTTAAATACTCCACAATAGCAAAGTGCTGATTCAAAAAGTGAAGCTGAAATAACTTTGCTCAGCAGGGTGCAGCTGACTGCTCTGATTCCCCACTGGCAATTGAAGCCACCAGTTGGACTCCTAAGCACGGATTAAACAGAGAGGAAAAGTCATCCCAAAGACACGGACATATCACCTTGCTGAAGAGAAGGTAGCCTGTTCAGCTGATTTGATTTACAGTGAGTTGGAGAGAGAGCCTAAATCCTTGCAGACCGGGAATAGGAAGGCCAAACACATCTGGTGCAGAAGAAAGGAGAGCTTATCTGCACACTTTGCTTCATGGTCCATCAGTAGATTTCATTCCAATAAGTGAATTGGCCCTCTTCTAGTATTTCCAGACGGGTTAATAGACTCGTGCTGGGAGCTGCCCTGGTGTCCTGGAGGCTATCTGCAGCAGAGTCAGTAAATCCTGGGCCCTGTGTCCGATATCAAAGGCCTATGGAGTATGGGGGTTGATGAATATTTGATGGTCTATCTCCACCAGGAAATCAAAACTACTACATCTTGGAGGATCGCCTCAATCTCAATTGTCAAGCTCGAAGACCCATGATGACTCCGCTGCATCACCTCTGCGCTGTGACACATTTTTTTCACAGAAGCCACTCCACCTTTCTTGCCGCTCATGTGTCCATGTGAGCACAAATTGGCTCTTTACAGGGCAGAAAACACTGTAAGAGGGTTTATGACCCCCATGTGCTATGTTGCCACATTATATGCAGCCAAATTGAATCACGCTCAGTGTGACATTGTTATTATTTCAGAGGTACTTCACTGAAGTGCCACAAAATGAGAAGATGATTTCTTGTTCTATGCTTCGATGTGGGAAAGTCATTTAAGAACTGAACCGTGCAACATCATGAAGTTGAAATGATAGCGCTCAGCAAAGTCACTTTACTTTGTCACTCAGCTGCTTTCAAATGAGGCCTGAACAATTTAATAAAGCAACCACGTTGGTGAGCAATAGAAAATAAATGATGTAAGACATTAAACCTGATAAGAGAGAGACACAGTGAGACAGTGGTGTGGTGGAGAACCGGATTCACTAATGTACTCCGTGTAATACTGTATACCCTGACAGGGCTTTGTGGGTAAACCGTCCTGGGTTTTCTCTTTCTTCTCCATCTCTCCTCTCATTACAGGTCATTACATGGTGACACTAAGGATGAGCTTCCTGCCAATCAGCAGTAATACCATAGCAGTGTGTTAAAGTGGTAAACTAAGAGAAGTCAATAAAGTTGAGTAGCCAGAGACTAAGCTCTCATCTTCACGATTATTTGACAACAACTCAACGGACATTTTTCCCTTTTTGTTTTACTTCTGTCTGACACATATACATGTTTGTTCTGCATCAGCTTGTTTCAACTCTTAATTCAAGCTTTTGATGTTTATGTGGAGTAAAATTAATTGTTCTGGTAATTTGATCATTAAATAGTCTATATGAAATAACAATGTGGTGAAGCCTATTATTTTATACTCCTGTGTGAATTAAATACTTGACTTAATAAAAAGTGCTGAGTATTTTCTCATTCTATTAAACTTAAGTGCAAAATGACATGAGGTGCAAGGATCAGAATGTAAATACTGCCGTAACACAGTTTGGCCGCTGGTTTTACAACATTGCAATAAAAAACATATGGAAAAATAGATATGCCAGACATTGTTTGTTTAGTTTTGACGATATTCATTGTCATATCGTCCAGTCCTATTTGGGATTGTTCAAAAGCACAGCATGTGTCTAAATGAGTGGCCCACCAGAGGGCCATCAAATGTGATCATGTATATCACAGTAATACACTAACATTTCAGCAAACAGTCTCACCAGGCCAAACTAAAATCTAACGTCTATCTGCAGTACTGTTTTAATAAAAACCCATAAAAATGACAACTTAGTGTGCAGCTACCTAACCTTATTAAAATGCAGCCTTTAGCAGCATACTACACTAGAATGAGCATTCCTGTTACTTTTCATTTAAGATGAGAGCAGCTTTCCACTTTGGGCTCTCCCTTACGTTTTAATTGGAAAACTCAAACTGGTCTAAGAACAGCACCGGACCTCTGCCCTCTGCTCAAGGACCTCGATCCAGATTTTGTGATAACCAAAACTCAGATTACTCATTACTGTTAACAAGACTGTGAATTATTCATCAGTTGTCACTGTAACATAAGACGATACGGACGGAAGATGCCAGAAAGGCTAAGGTGAATCCAACGCCTGGCACAGATTTCAGAGGACTGGTAGGTGAATGATAGGATGTAGCTTGGGCCAAAGCCCACACCTCCGTGGCCGGGAGCTGGATCAAATTACACAACAACTGATAGCAGTCGATCACAGATAAGTGCTTATTGAGTTTATTCCTATCAGCAACAACTGGAAATTTAAAAGAACGTACGGAATTCAAAATATATTATGTGGGGAAATTAGATTCTCACTCTGAGTGACAGTTTTAAATTAAATGCACATGTGTACTGCTATCTGTTTAGGATGTATACATGCATGTGTGCTATCCTAATGACCTATGGGGAGTTCATACAACCTGTCTCAGCAGGTTAATTCAATCCACATTTCCTGAAGGAGCCTGACTCCGGGCTAAAAGGGGGAGAAGGAATACTGTCTTGCCACAGGAGCATTGTCATAGTAATTTCATGGCACATTGGTCCATGATGTGGTAACCAGATGGTTTTAGATAAATCAAACTCAGCAGCTTTGGTAAAAAAGACTCCCAGAAGCCCTGCCAGGTGAGGATATTCTCTATTTCTGACTTAATATGACCTCCTTAAGTCGAGACAAAAATCACCATAACATTTATAGGTTGCAATATTTTGCAACAGGTAAATAAATACAGTTGTAAGCCAGTTGCCTATTTGTTCTTGTCTCCTCTTGTTGCTGATCATTTTATTTGGGCTTAGGTCTCTGGCACGCCTTCTGTTTATTCCCAAATCAACAGAAACATTTACTGCTGCTCTTTGAAATTAGGACTCTTCTGATCAGCTAATACGTGTTTTCCATTAAGTTAAAAAAAACTGACTGAGAATACAGCATTTGTAGCGAGAAGTTTGACACAAATATCACTGGAATCGACGACGAAGCTTTAAACTTAACGATACACAGCGGTAGGATCTTACACTGAAAGACATGCAAGTCATTCTTCTTTTCGCATCGCAGTCTCTAAAACCCAATGCCCTATACTGATTTATCTTGATTTAACTGTGCAGATTTGATTTGTTTTATATGCTGCCATTTTGCAGGCGGATATCAAATAGTGGCTAGAATATTTCACAGACCTGATCAGGTGTCCCGTACGTGTCCGAACAGCTGCAGCCTCAAACTTTGTGATGCGCTCGTCTCTCTTCCTCCAGCTGCTGCTGCTGCTGCTGCCGAGCGGCGCTTTGCGAGGAGACACAACGAGGAGTAGGCAGAGGCTCTTAAAGCTCCCCTCCCTAGGGCGCACAGCCAATCACAGAGGTGGCCCCAACACAATAATACATAAATCATTCATAAAATACATGTTCTGATGGGAAACAACTAAGGAACTACCTGTGGTAAATTCTGCCGGTTATTAAATAAAAATTTATCTGTCACAGCACTATTAAAGGTCCTGTGTGTAACATTTTACATTTCATCTCATCTCATCTTCAACCACTTATCCGGGGTTCGGTCGCGGGGGCAGCAGCTTAAGCAGGGGACCCCATACTACCCTTTCCCGGGCCACATTAACCAGCTCTAACTGGGGGATCCCGAGCCGTTCCCAGGCTAGTGTGGAAATTATCTTTTTTTTTTTTTTGCCAATGGGCGAAGCTGTGTAAAATTGAGACCTTCACCAACTTTCCCAGTTGGCTGTAACAGCCTGTGGATTGACTTCTTTGCAAAGGTTTGGGGATTGGATGGATTTTCCCGGAACTCCAAAGGATATGACGTTTTGCATGTTCCTGAGTCCCACCCTCCAAAATTGACAGCAAAATAGTGTCAGCTGCCCTGTGGGTGGAAGCGGGACTTAGGGCGGCCCAGCATCAGACCCACGCTGCTGGGGTTAAGGCTGTCTGAGGGACTGCTGCAGAATGTATTTAGTGAGGCCGCAGCATGTGTGGACTCGGTTGTTGTGGTGTAACAAAACCGTTTCCCCCTGGTTCTGACATGTGAAATAAATTGTGTTTTGGTGCCTAAAGTTTACTTGCTTGCTAATGTGGACAAAGTGCTAGCTAGCTGATGTTGCAAAATCAGGAACTCTAGGAACGGACTTTGAAACCAATTTGACATAGTGGCCAACTGGTGGAATTACAACTTCTGTGTCGGTCACATGATGCCATTGGACGCAAAAATACTTTAACCTCATTTACTTACATGGCCAAAGAGATGTCTGTCCTTATCATCCTAATGCGTGCAAAATGACTCACGTTAATATTCGGATTTGAGTCATTTGATCCGATAACATTTTTAAGGTCTAGAAGAGCCGCACGATAAAATAACTTAATCCCTATTCAAGTTTGCTAGAGTGTTGAAACTTTTTGGCTTCATGCGCCACTGAGCTAACCTGAACCTCGCCAGATGAGTTTCGTTCCGCCTTGCTTCACTCATACATCTGGGATCGCTCCATAGGAAAGTGATTTCAGGAGGCTGGGCCTTATTAAAAATCCTTGCAATTGTTTGGATGACCACTTATTCGTCATCTTTATTGACGTGCTACTTCAAATACTCACATCGAAACCAACCTGTGACGCTGATGAGAGCGGTGCAGGGAAAAGCCAAACCCTGTCGGAGAAGATTGAAAACATTGTTTCCACCAACAAAAGTCTTCAGAGCCGTTCTCTGGTGTTTTTTTAAAGAAGAAATATTTGCTAGATTGGACAAAATGGATACAGTAGCAGCACCGATGTCTGCTTCCTCGATGTGAGCCGCCATTGTTGTCTGAATCACAACAGTCACTTCTCCGCTATGTCACATCTATAAAAACCCCACCCAGTGGTCCTGATTAGTCTGACCACCTGAAATCACTTTCCTATGGAGCGATCCCAGATGGTTGAGAGGGACTAGGCGGAGTCAAGGCGGAAGCAGGTCAGAACGTAATTCATCATCTTTCATCAGGTTACCACTGAGCAGCTTTCATGGGAATGAACAGGGCTCTGCATCGAACTCTGTATCCTGGTTTATCTATCCATTATCAGAATACTGTCTTATAACTTCAGCCAATTCATCCAGGCTCCCAGGGCTCGCTAGCTCATTAGCTTGCTTGCTTGCTAATGTTAGTTCCCTGAAAACCTAAGTTAGCTGTGGCTCGGCTACGTGCCATGAATCTGCTGTTGGTTGCTTTTTGGGCTGGCTGGCGGAGTGATTTGCAAACAATAAGCTAGCGATATTGTAAATATGATTGTAATTCTTTCTACAGCATTATACCAATATGATGCCAGTCAATTATGCTAAGTCTCACTGTTTTGGTCA
The DNA here is from genome assembly GCF_963691815.1 of Echiichthys vipera. Classification (NCBI taxonomy): domain Eukaryota; kingdom Metazoa; phylum Chordata; class Actinopteri; order Perciformes; family Trachinidae; genus Echiichthys; species Echiichthys vipera. The sequence goes on from NC_139828.1 coordinate 14,523,004, forward strand.
GTACTCAGTCACAGCTATGCAGTGGATTAGAATGTGCTCCTGGGGTATCATGAACTGGCAATTAATTTCCCTATTATATAATGTCTATACGTCTTGTGTCAACACTGGTGTAAAATCCAGATGTTGCAGGCCGTAATATGCCTGAACAGCAGGGAAATGATGGCCATTCAGCTGTGCCTCTGTGAAAACTAATGAATCTAAATAATTAACCACTTTTTATGTCTGATCCTACACAAAGTTTGTAATGCAGGATTAACTCAACACCTGATTGCATCTCACAGTTAATGTGACATCACACACACGTCCCTTTTGTTCTTGAAGGCAGCTATAATTATACCCTCCCCTGCTGCTTTCTTTAAAGTCCCTCCATTAAAGGACCAATCCAAGCTGTGTGGTGTACCTTAAAACCGTTGCTGTATGCAGCTTATCAAGTTCACTCACACTTCCACTTTGAACCACTCTGTAAAAAACAACCTGGGACATCCTGAATCAAAATGTAAAAAGCACTTCTAGTCTCCTTGGTTTATCCACATCATCTCCTCATAATTTTCAACTCATTCTTTCCCAACTATAAACCTTCCTCCCTCCATTTAAACTGCCTAATCCACCCAGTATGATCTGTGCTCTCCCTGCTCTTCCAGTTCATGTGGCATCCATGTGGGGGAACTGGCTTCATCTGTGCAATCTGTTCACACCTGCCAACAAACGTGTTGCACCTGCTGCCATCCCTCCATCCCACTGCCAGGTGCTACTGGTGCCAATCGCCTCACCCGTGTCCCCAGTAGAGCGACTCAGGGCTCGAATGTTGGGGCAGATGGGACACAGGAGTAAGAAAGCAGTGGCAGACAGGTTTTACGTGGGGAGAAGCTTTAACTAGATTTATTGCTCTAATTCTTTTGGTCCCCACAGACTCACCTCCATGGTAGTTATGTTATTCATAAAGGAATTTTGCCAGACTGCTTCTTGGAAAAATTCTTTGCCAAGGAATAACAGCTAATTTCCGATGCTCCATTTGGAGATATTACCTAATTATTACCAAACTAGTGCACCTATTGCACAACTCTAATGGGATTTTCTCTGGTTCATCAGCAACTGGCAGGGGAGCAGAATCTGAAAATGTATCCAGTTGGAAACGATAGAAGAGAGAGAGAGAGAGAGAGAGAGGGAGAGAGGGAGAGAGGGAGAGAGAGAGAGAGAGAGAGAGAGAGAGAGAGAGAGAGAGAGAGAGAGAGAGAGAGAGTGTGTGTGTGCAGGAGGAGGCTGTGAATAGAGCCCCTATCTGGCTTGTAACTAAGCTCCCAGCTTGTTAACCTGGAAAGGATATGTGTATAATTCTGTCTGTGCATATGTAACGCTCTTTTCTGGTTTTGTGTCTGCGATTGTTGTATGTGTGTGTGGTTGGAGGGGCAGGTGGCCATCACCAATAAATAAGTCTGATAATGAGATCTGAGGGGTGTCATTATGGTGGCTCCTCGGGCATACAGCACCTCCTCTTCCGTAAAGAGCCTCGTTGTCTCCTCTCCTCCGAGCGAACAAGCACCTCATTAACCTTTTGTGCCAACACAACCCTGACCAGATGCCATTTACTTTTCCTTGATACGTTCCATTATTGCAAGCAGATAAACCTTAATTTCTCTCTTTGGAACATATACCGTAATTCAGTAAGGAGCATTCTCGTCATAAATGTGCATTTATTGCAACAAATGGAAATACAGCTATGCTTGGGCGCTGATGGCGCCGCTCTTCATGGTGCTCTCTGGATTAGCGAAGCAGCATGCTAAGAAAAACAGGGAGCCTAATGCAGAAAACCCCTCATGGGTATACAAAAGTGGGTCCAATAACATTGAATACCATTTTAATCTTTGAGTCATGTTGGGAGGTGGAGGCAAAGCTTCGGCAACAGCAGCGACGTGTGACAGCATTGGTGTAGCAGAGATCCTAGAGGAAGGAGCCATGTTTAAATGAACCGCCTGGAGGACGGGCTGATTGGTATGTGACTTATAGAAAAAATAATTCAATCTGTGGGGCTGTCAACTAATTATGGCTGAGGCTTATGACTTGAACTAACGCAATGCTTCATATTTTTTTTAGCAGTTTTCACACTATTTATTGACATTACCATAAAAGGGGTTGTGTGATTTGTGATTGACAGTCGAGGAAATTACTTTCTGAAAATATCCCACAATAAGCAAGCACTTTGAATCACCATCTCACCAAAATAACCTATAATTTACAGTAGGCGCTCATTTAGACATTACGCCATTTGCAGACACATTTTTACAGTGTGCAAACTAAGCAGCTGTGATAAACTATGTTTGAAGAGGGTTTTTAATGGCAAGCATGACAATTTTATCTTCCTCTCTGAAGTCAGCTTTGCCTCATGGCAGTAATCCTGCCCATGTTCAACACCAGCACATGGATTATCACAATAATATGCAGAAAACCCAGTGGCCACTGTTTTCAAAGTGAAAGTGGAAAAGTCAACAGCGTGTTTGAAAGTCATTGAAACCTCTGGGAATCAGAGCTGTTTCATAGCCAGTGACCTTCAGTTTCCCTGTGGGGTGTTAATATGTTAGTGTGTGTGTGTGTGTGTGTGTGTGTGTGTGTGTGTGTGTGTGTGTGTGTGTGTGTGTGTGTGTGTGTGTGTGTGTAGGGGTTTGGCTGAGAGAGTAGCACAGGGGAACCTTGCTAAATTGAGTGTAGAGAGACTGTCCTTAAACCGAAAGGACAATAGCTTGGTCCCCTAAAGAAAATGCTGTGGGTACCACTTCGGAACCAGAATCAAGTTGTAAAAAAAATTACATTTCTTCTTGTACTGACATGCTGTCAGGACAGTCCTCCTGAGCCAAGTCATTTAACATGCAGATGAACAGTAATGGTTGTAATGGTGATATATTTTTAAAAAACAACAACACACAAGTAGTTATCTCCAGGTTTCTCAAAACAATCCACAGTCTCACTGTGAGAAAGGTCCCTCTTCTCACAGTGAAACACTAAACAATGAATGCAGCCAGAGTTTACACATTATAGTGTTCTGAATTTTTCCCTCAGGTACTCAAGTGCCACTGAGCAACATATTTAGCCGCTTTGTGCTCATCCAACGGGAGCTGTTGAATGAGAACATCAACTAAATGCACAGGAATAAATGAAATTCCGCAAAGCTGCTTCACCGGCTGAAACAAAGTGCTGGATCAGCACATTTTCCCAGCATGCATGGACATGTAATTTAAATGAGATTAGACATCTAATTACAGCTATCAAAAAAGAATTTCAAATACACAACAATCTATAGCACGATTCTGTTTTCTGTGCTCATTTGGTTTGCTGATATTTCTAAATGTTTGATATAAACCTACAAGAATCAGCAGCTGGAGACATGACTGTTATGATGTGTGTGTGTGTGTGTGTGTGTGTCCTCTGCTGCTGGGGATGCTGAGAGTAGAGGCTATATCTCCTCGGTGGCTTCCTATGTCTGCAGGAGGGAGGGGGGGGGGGGGGTGTTCCCCTCTCAGTTCTGACTGTGTGCAATTTTACACACACACACACACACACACACACACACACACACACACACACACATACACACACACACACGCACGCACACACACACACACACACACACACGCACACACATACACACACACATACACGCACACACACACACACACACACACACACACACACACACACACACACACACACACACACACACACACAGACCCACAGACACACACACACACACACACACACACTTCACCTATCAGTCCCTGACCAGCTCCACTTCACGCTCCATTTGATATTCTATTTTTGTTTAATTACTCTAAAGTGTCTGGCCAGGTAGATCCAAGGTCTAAGCATGCTGTGTAGATGTGTGTGTGTGTGTGTGTGTGTGTGTGTGTTAGTGTGTGTGTAGCTCACCAAAGCGAAACTTTGTGCAAGTGACTCAGATGTAATCACAACAGTTTGATCGTACAGTACGATATAACATTGAGCTCCAGCAAATTAGCAGCAGTGAACAGCACTGGAGCCTTTTCTCGATGGAAAAGATGTTTTTGCTGTTCTCCAAACTGGCTTATGCAAGTGTTTTATTGACAGGTGGTTAATCCAACCACCTCAGGCATTTTTTGAAAGTGTATACCCTTTTCCAAACAGTCCAAAAAGTAACAAAAGTAAGTATCTTGCGCTGATAGAAGTAATTCCCAAGATGTGGGAGTTATTGTCTAAAGTGTAGCAATAGATCAATACCTTTAGGCTGTCCATCACTCCTGTGACAGGAAAATTTGTTTTTAATGAGAAATTAGCGCAACCCCTGACCTTGGTAAGAGTATCTAAGGATTAAGTTCTGTCCCCTGCAGGTGCATGATGTGGTTAAATGCATGGTGTTAGTTATTCATAAGAGATTTGATTATGCATGGATGTTCAACAGTAGTAAACAGTCCTTGGGTAGAATGAGAAAACAAGACTATTTTTATCTGCTCAGTGTGATCCTGAGCCTGGGGACATTTATCACTCCAAAACTTAAAACAAAATGATTGATGAACATTTCATATCAGCTTTGGAAATGAAGTGTAAAGCTGTAAAGGTTTTATCACATTGAAGAAATAGACAGTGATTGGAGGAGTTTGTCAGACCAGGCAGCCAAAATCATTTTTGCATTGCTACTTGCGGTGTAATTTTCCTTCTCGGAGAAAAGGAAGAGCAAGAGAGAGAGAGAGAGAGAGAGAGAGAGAGAGAAGGATTGGGAGGAGGGGGGACTGACTTAAATTAAAATGAGAGGACACTTGGTTCAGATAACAGAGTCTGATGGAGCCAGTTGACTGATGATGCACCGTTTCAAATTTTCTCCGCCCGATTAGCATCGCCAGAGGATTAATTAAGGCTACATTTAAAGTGATTGATCATTCCTATAAATTAATGAAACAAATAGTAAATATATCAATAATGAATGAGGGATAAGCCTTGCCAGAAAGGCAACCAGCCATGGCGCTGTAATGCATCACTTTCAAATTTGTCGTTTCATTTTTTTTTTTACAAGATACGCTGGTTCATAGTATTACGCACACACATATGACTCTCTTCAACATTCAACGCTCAATACTCCTGAGTTGATGTGACCTGTTTAACCCTTCACTTCTCGTCACTTCAAAGCCAATAAGTCAATACCATCCCTCTAAATGTGATTAAACAGACGAGGCCAAGGATCAATCTCCTCTCATCCATGTGACACCTTGAGATATTGAAGGTAACATGCAACACAGTTATTCCTACACCGATCAGATTTTGATCAACTGAGGGATTGACCCATTGAGCCTCGGTCAATGGATGCCGACTGACACTGGAATGGAGTGCGCTATTCCTCAGTCACCAAGAGAGCTACTAGCCAGGAAATTACATGTGTAGGTCAGCATCGCATCACCGTCATCCTGCGTAAAAACATGTCTACTCATCACACTGACATCACATCAGCACAGTGAAAAAGCAATTACTGGGCTGAGCTTGTGACAGCCACCTAATGAAAATGGAAATTGTGCATGTAATTATGACCATTTTGGAGAACCTGACTAATTACAAAATAATTCATTAATCTTTTTTTTTTGTCCAATGCTGATTAGGGAATTGACACATTTATTCATTCATTTAACACTTTCGAATCATTGATAAATTAATAATCGTCTTTTGCAAATCATTTTGCATTGCATTTTCTATTTTATTTTGGAGACAGTACAGAGTTCTGAACTTCCCAACAAACTGGGTGTGTAGTCTGACTCATCTGTACCCAAAGGCCTAGTGATTCATGTCGGGAGGGTACTTTACTATTCACTCAGGATAAAGAAGGTACCCAGTGGTATTTAGTTCCCCTATGACGTCCTCAAGTGATTTACAACAAGAGGGGACAAAAGCGCAGCATTAATCCCTCCTTACACAAAATTAAGTGTGGACAAAATTCTAAAGTACTGAACTAACTTGTACTCAGGAATAGGTTTTAGTGAGATATTGATAAAGCCTAAATAAACTTACTTGCATTGCAGAAATTTGAAATAAAGTGTAAGGTAGGTGAGACGGAATAGATACTAACATTTGGTGTTTTTGGAGAAACTTTTTCATAGTCCTAAGAACTCCCTTTTTATTTTTTTTTAATGTCCACTTTGCAAGAACTAGTTATAGAGTTCATTTTGAAGAATTTTTGAGGTCCTATTTTAGTATGAGGATTTTCTCCCAGCACAAGAGAAACTTTGAGTGACTCATCGTGTGTGGTGATTGGTCAAGATCCACCCAAGTGTTTGTTGATTGCTCGAACACATGAGCCAATGCAGCACAAGCAACCGCCCTTTAAAAAACGCTAGCCATGTAAACTACAGGCACCACAAAACACAACCACAGACAAATGGACTGTGAACAGGGAAGTCCAGGCTTTACTCAGCATGCATGCGATGGGGGAAATACCTGTATCACGGCAATTTGACTCGTCACATCAAATATATAACAGTCGCCTGGCTTATGTCACTTCAGCATTCCTATTGGCGGTGTGAATACAGACAGAAAGAAGCCCTTGAAGGTCATAGTTGTTGGGGGAGCTCCGCAGTGTGCAGTTCCTCTCAAGGAGTCCCCAGAACTGTTTGGTCCAATAATACCTATCAGCTGCAGTGTGAAGGGGCATGGTCCATCTTCAGTTGACTTGAGGGAAATTTAAAAAAAACAGGTAGATAGCTATGTAAAACCTATATTTTTCTTAGACAGAAAGATAACTGTTGATTGTAGTTTGAATAGATTTAGAAAGATTTCGGTGACACCTGAAGTTTAGCTGAGTTTAATGGTGCATGGTGACCTGAGGAAAGTTGTGACTGAGACGCAGATTCAGAGATTTGTGGGTCATGGGTAAAATCTGAAATTACCTTTTGAAGCGCACCTAAACTGTGTGAAGTGAAGCAAGTGCACAAGCACCTTTCTTCTGAGACTAAGGGACACACAAAGACCAGACATAGTGCTGGGGCCTAAAGGGGACTCATAAAAAATTCAAAAATCGCCTCTGCTCTCTTCATCAGTCGCTAGAAATAGAAGGTAGAGGAAGGGGTGGGGGGCAGTTTTGATAATTTTTTCTGGAATTTAATTTCCTCCCTTTACATATTTTATCAAAAACCCTCTCCCCACGTCCTTAATCCTCCCCCGTCTACCTTCCTCTCCTTCTTTCCTGCTGTCTTTTGCCTGCTATCCATCATGCAATGATGACTTTAATATGCTTTACGGAGGAATATAAGTCATTCATCACACCGTGGTAAGGCCCAGGACACTGCCATGCGACTACACATTGCATAGGCGAGTAAGCCTCAGCAGTATATGCCAGCTGTAGAGCTGCTAATGCCTCTATTTATTCCGCCATGCCAGCCTGATACAATCCATCACTCCAGGCCTCACTACCTTGACTCTGTGTCACACCTTTTATGCTTCTCCTTAGGTAACATCTCTCTAGTCACCTGATTGGCTTTTGTATGGATGGATGTGATGGATGGATGGATGCAGAGAGAAAAACATTGTGCATGGGTGAGAGACATACAGGGAGCATACAAGACAGAGATCGGAAATGAGGAAAAAGAAAAACTGAGAAACAGGGAAATAGATGCAGCAAATAAAACTTGTATAGTCTAAATTCCAAGTCAGCTAACATGTTTTTAACCTTGCTAGACGCACGGCTCCATCGCTCCAGTCGGTCCTTCACTTTGGGGTGGATTACTTTGACATTTGGTGCAGATATTCATGGTCCCCACAGGTGTAGCAGTACCACAAGATTCACATTTGTAGTTTTGAGTGAAATATCAACTGTTGGAAGGATTGCTATGAAACTTGGTTCAGACATTCAGGCAATTGTAATAACTTCAGTTATACTAACTTTCATCTAGCGCCACCATATAGTCAAAATTCTAATTTGTTCAGTACTTTGGTTCATGACTAAATACCTGCAAATTTTACTTCCATCAGCCTTAGCTTGTGTTTAATGCTAATTGGGAAGAATTAGCATGCTAACACACCTAACTATGATTGGTGAACATGGTAAACAATATACTTGTTATTGTAAAAGAGAAAGCATGCTGACATCAGCATTTAGCTCCAAGTACTGCTGTGCCAAAGTGCAGCCCCACAAAGCAGCTAGCATGACTGTAGACTCTTGTTGAAGACACATATCGTTCTTAACCTGAAATTCAACATGCCAAGCATCCAATGTCAGAGCATGTGAACTGAACAGGAGTGCGCGGAAGGATTTTGGATGAATTGAGAACGGATTTTTTATAAAATTGGAGCATCTTCTTATCTCCTGCTCCAATGTAGCTACAGTAGCGCTCACACCATACGTAGTACTGAAAAAGAAGCTGACAAATGCAATGTTTCATGAAAATATAACGCAACAAACAGTAAAACAGGACCCCAATCTCATAGTGGTAGAAACATTCACAAGCAATTAGCAGACCCCACAGCAGAGTCCTTGCCGCTGGCACAAAGTAGGATGAGGAGGATCACAGGGAAAAAGGAGTCCGTGGGGAAAATGAACTCATATTATCAAACACCATTCATGCATTGCTTTTAAATGACTGCAATTATTCTTTGAAGCACGATTAGCCTGTGGAGGACTCTCATGAGAACAGTGTGGCGGATTAATCGTCAGCCTGACACTTATGTCATTTGACAGGGGATTGCAATGAAACATGGCGAGCTGAGGAACACACAAGTGACAGTATATTAATGTGACTTATGTTGCATGGTTCTGCATTATAAACCTAAATTGAGTGATTAAAGTAAGCCACACACAGTCATGCAGTAAATAAGAAGCTAGATGAAAAAGAACAACGGGCTAATTAGCAGTGCTGAACCCTGGTTTATCACAGGTCATCAAAGTCCCAAATCTTCACATTATCTAACATCACTAATCCTTAATGAGGAACTTTCTTGATAATTTGCAGTGGACATTCTTGATTCAAATCATCCAAACAAGTGACCTCTCTCGCTCTGTATTAACATCTGTCTTATACAGTAGAAGTGAATGGAGGAACATCAAACTGCCCTAAACCATAGCACTTCAATGACCATAAAAAATCCCAGTACACTGCATCATGTATAGCTGTCTCTAGTCTGCAATGCTGTCATTGGGTCAGACGAATTCTTAGATCTCTAATGCTCCTCTTCAGGCTTTTCATTCCTCCATATTGTATGCCCTCACCTTTCCCCTCTGTCGCCAGATTATGCTCCACCTTCTGCCTCCAGTAATAAATCACCTTTCCGGTCCGTCTTTCTTACCCTGACCTTGATAACTATTGATGAGACAATGGAACTCTGTATTCACAACCTCATCTACCCGTCATGCTGATGGAGACAGAAAAGCAAACCAAACAGTGTGCGGACACACGCGCAGAGGCAAGTAAGAGTAAAGTAAGAGATTCAAGCCGTTCTAACATATGAACTCTGGATACTGTCAGATGAATCAGATCTAGACATTGTCAAGTTGCCCTTTCACACATGTAGCACACAAGAAGAGATTTCTGTTTCAGACACGTTCTCATTTACTGAAAATACTCTGGTTTAGGCGAGTGGTGATGACTGGTAAAGAGTGCAGGAGGCTGGACATGATGGAGTCTCACCCAACCACAATCAATCACAATCACTTTATCCAGATGGCACAACTTATCTTGATAGGTTGTGTGTGTGTGTGCGTGTGCGTGTGTGTGTTTTGAATGATAAGCTGTGATGAAAACAAGCAGAAATTAAATAGGTGTAACGAGTATAACCACTACAGGCTTCCTTAAGGAAAAAAAGCACTAAGATGATAAAGTCAACTTGTGCAGCCAAGCAGCTGACACAAAACCAAAATAGTCCAGGAGACACAGAAAAAACAACACTGAAGGGAAAGGCTGCCGGGGAGAGCTTTGATAAACAAAAAGGCTGGAGACACAACAGAATCTCCAGCACCACTACTGTATACTAGAAAACAGGCAATGGACAACAGATACACACACAGATCTGAGATAGTGTTTGTGTATACACTTGACAACAGAGAGACCCTCTCGCTTCCTCTGATGGAGACAATAAGTCAGCACAGAGCACTGGAGACTCAGGGTATATGAAGACTCCCCACACCTGGGCTTAATCAACGCCAATTAGTGCCACACACACCTGACTGCAGTGAGTTGATTCACTCACCACTCTCACTGAACCAAAAGATTGAGAGCCCTCAGAGGTATCGTTCAGATTTTAACGATACTACTACTGCCAGAACTTTAACGGTACTAGTTGGTTCTTTTTAGAGAAAAAATGTTGCAAATTAAAAAATTTGAAAGCCATATCATCAGCACAGTTTTGAAGAAATATCAGTATGATGTCATGAATCAACAACCATGTTTAACAATTCACTATATATTTATATATATATATATATATATATATATATATATATATATATATATATATATATATATATATATATATATATATATACTTGGGGGGGATGGGCACATAAGCCCAGGAAAGAGGTGGGAAGAGGAGACACCTAACTTTTAAGTCTGAAGGGGTTCACGTGAGGTGGTGTGGTCAGATGCCAAATATAATAGTATAAATAATATAAATATAAATATCAGTTCTTAAATTGTCCTAATTGAACTTGGTTGTAGATTACAAAGTGTAAAACACCCAAACTCTGTGTGTGTGTGTGTGTGTGTGTGTGTGTGGTGATGGTGGTGGTGGATTTAAGATGACCAAACCGTTAAAAATTCAAGTGTGATCAGCAGTTGTATATGTTCAAATGCCTAGTGTGGTGAATATCATAAGGCCTTGAGACAATAAAAATGTAAAAAACAATATTTGTCATTGATGAAAGTAGGAAATCAGTCAGATTTGACCCGAACACGACAGAAAGGTTGAAGCAGGAAGTGTTAGAGAGACAGGCTCTGGCGGAAAGTACTAAGTCTGATATGAAAGAAGGGGATTTCGAAGATATTTTGCTTGAATCAGACGTCCGTGGCTACCCTTATGAGCCGCCTATAACAACGAGCAGCTGAAGCTTATGGGGGAACAGAAGGTGTCTACTGCGACTGCTACAGCCGAGGCAGAGGACCTGCCTGTCGCTAACGAGGACATTTATGTTACATTTTGACTACATATATGACGGCACTTCCAACACAGAAGTATTCCTTTAACAGTCTCTAATGTCTCCTATGCAAATGTAAACCTTTGCCACACTAAGATTAGTTTCCCAACCCCACTGGCCTCCATGACTGAAAGGACATGGTAACAGTGTGGAAAGTTAATCTAACCAGTCTTTCATCATCATTAGAGTTATTGATAGGCTGGAGAGCAGCGAGGGCTAGCAGACCAGCAGGCCACTACCTGTAGCCCACTCCAGCTGTCCTTTGGCCTCAGCCCCAGTCTCATTTACTCCTATAGATTAGCTGTCACTGGAGGTGAGGTGATCTGTCACAGTTTCTGCCCACAGGGCCCATGAAAAAGAGTGGGTATAAAGGGAAACATATCTGAGTCATGGTATACTCACTGACAATGAGTCATTTGAGCATGTTTATGTGCACTCTGGCTACCTCCTCTCTTCTCTGCCATTTTTTGTTCGGTCCTGCTCTTTGAGTCCTATGATATCATATATCTGTATTTCCCTCAAAAGGTCTTGTACACAAGCTGCTCATTCTCCATGGTTGGAGGAGAGTGATCATTTTTTTCAGACTTGCCCTCTGTGTTGTCTGCACTGTTGTCTGTGGGCCAGAAGTTAATGGCCATGTTTGACGCTCCTCCAGACAACTTATGAAGCCATGTGCATCTGGTAAGGAGAGCAGCCTGTATTTACAGCCACACTTTCCTCTGATAGCCTCTTGAAATTTCTTCTTGCAGAGGCTAAAATGGGCACCCAGGCCACTAAATCTTATGACACATCAGACCTCTGAACAGGAACAGTAAACACAGCCGGCTGCAGGGAGGACAGAGACTCTGGCTGATCAATAGAAACAGCATTTGCTTCCATTGTTTTTCCACCTCTCAGCAGAAATCCCTATTCTCATAAAGAATCTGCTGCCTGCAATTAGGGTGGGCTTGCTGATGGTGTCTTGGGTGGACAGGGGATTAGATTTAGAAGAAAAAAAAGGGGGCGGGGGGGCAGAGGTGATAATGGAATTGAAACAGTTAGAAAGTGGATAATGCATTAGATTCAAAAGGATAGGAACGCATGAAAAATGATCAGAGAGAAAAGATTCAGGTACTGGGTGGGGAAATGTATACTGTGAAATAAGCAGCAATCCTTGAATGGTAACTGATTTTAGGAAATGTAAATACTGAAATCGATATAAGTGCATTTAAATTGTGTTATACATTATATGTACTATATTGGTGTTTTACAAACATTTGTACTCCTACTTACAAGGATGATATTCAGTTAAACAAAAATAACCGTTGAATCCAATTGAGCAGAATAACATCGTTTCCAATATTTCATCAGCAAATAGAAGATTAGCTCTCCTTCTGAGGCTAATGCATTACATGGAAATAGACCCCCTAATCTGTCAGCAATATACATCATTACTCTTAATCTAAAAGAATTCATGATACTGGTGGTTTTGGGTTAGATGATGGCATCAGCATCAGAAACAGCATGCAGTGCACTACACATGCAGCTAATTGGGTTAAAAATGAACATGCTGAATAGTGACTGGCAGGGAATCCCTATGACAGGGTTTTAGGTTTATTTGATTTTAGCTTATACTTCAATTTTAAATATACGAAAAGATGTGAGCCAAAAAGTGGTCTCCCTTAATGCACTTTGTCTAAGCTGAACTAAAGACGTGAGGTAAGAGAGTGAGTGAGGTGGCCGAATGGTCAGAGTGGAAGCTAAGATACATTTCACTGTTTTGTTTAAATAGAGACAATAAAAATGTGTACACGTGTATGAACCTCTAAATAAATATATAGGGTATTTTATAGGTTTTAAGATATAGATTAGTATTATTGTTGCCTGCCATTATATTGCTTTTCCAAACCTTTTACCATCTATTATTAACTTATATTTCACCAAACTGCCACAAACCACAACATTATCATGTTTTGCTGGAATAAATCATCAATGGGCTCCTTCCTTTTGGATTGCATTTGGTAATTGACTTGAATGGACTTAACTACGAGAGGAGCTGGTATTGGGGCCAGTAGGTAAGTCTTTCAAAACACTCTTGCAATAAACTCCGGGTTCACTAACTCTGTTGTTGTTGCTTCGGATAATGTGTAAAGACTCTTATCATGCTGCTGCAGAGGTTCTGTGTTATTTGGAGCAGTATTAATGGTTAAAAAAGCTGTTTTAATGCGTTCAACTTGTTGCCCCGAGCTAATCACTGATAGACGCATTCAGCTGTTAGCGACTCTCGTGGATATCTCCTTTAATAGTTCATACACGAAAAATAATGTCTCGATGGCTCATTTTATGAGTGTATTTGCCTAAAAATAGCCTGGGATGATTTTACGCCTGAATTTTACTTTAAAAGAAATGTTTTGGTCACCACTGTTGCTTATGGCGGAATTGTTGGGTCTCTGTAAATCATAGTATCATAGTAATCATAGAGAACAGGATTGACTTACTCTACATGGGAAGTGCCTGAGGTAACTTGTTATGATTTGACACTATAAAATTGAATTGAAAGTGAATAGACCTACTGCAAGCTGAAGAGCGGATGAGAGGCAGGTGAGCTGACTGGAAGAGGTGATGAGCTGATTGCAGAAGGTGTGCATGATGAGCAAAGCCCACAAACCACACACAGACACTGGGTACTCAGGAAGGGGAAACACTGGGGAATCATCTGGAAGTGTGGCTACAGCCGTAATAGAAATAATTTTGTAACTGCAACATACGAATAATGCAGAGGCGAATCCACTGCATTACATTACACTATGGATCTGATATAAAAATCAGAACCAGCCGAACCAGAGTCTGTTTTATTCCAGGCATTCATTTTTCCTGTCAAAACCTGGCACCTACATTACCCAAAATGCAACCCGACTGCTGAGAGTTTGGCCTGAAATCGGGTGTGTTATGCTAGTAGCGGCTAATGAGGAACAGGAAACAAAAGTCTAATGCTGGTCACTTCTTTCCAACTCCACATTCCCAGATTATTTGTATTATTTATTATTTTTACTAATTTTCAAACATTTACCAGATTTTGTGGAGCTCCCTCTGAAGCCACAAAACATGATTTTTTTCTCTTGCAACTGTCAAGTGTGAGAAGGAGGAATCTGTTTCATGACCTAGAGTAACCCGTCTGTGCCTACGCGGAGTGTAATCCTGATCCAGTGTGAGCATTTGAGCATTTATCAGCACAAACGCATGCAGACACACAGAGCTGTATCTGACACAACCGTACTGTAAGAGCCATCATTCCACATTTCTGCTTTAATGTTGGGCCTGGGAGTTCCGGCACGTCTGCCACGTCCTGCTGGCCTCTGGATGTGCATGGTCGGGTGAGAAAGGGGTCTGGTTAGAGCACTCTCACCATCTATTGCTGCTGAACAGGCGCACATGACCCTCCATAAATTTACCGCCTGCTTTGCCGCTCATTTCCAATGCTAAACAAGTACTGTCTGTCTGCCCATCAGTCCTTCTACCTCATCTGTCTCTCTCTTTCTCACTGTCCACACTTCTCTATCTCCTTCCCTTTCATTTTTATTAAAGGTAAAGTGACTTTTTTTTCATAACACATGTCCAAATTTGGCCCCCACTCTGTTTGATATCGCTGTCTTATCATATGGGACTGAAGCGATATATGAAAATGAGATAAGGATATATTGACCACTGACTTTCATAGGAAGTCACAAAAGGTCCTTCATATTGGATTCCGAACACTGTTGCGATTGCAATAACGAGGGTAGCTTTATGAAAAGATGAAAAGGATAACCTTTAAAAGAAAAATGTAATTTTAATGTGAGGCAATATCCCCAAACAAAAGCCTCAAAGATCTATTATTGAGCCGTCCTTGGCCAGAAGTACATGAGCTACTCCACCTTTTTTGTCACAATAGCTTGAGAAAAAAAAAGCAAAGAGGATTTTGGTTGGTTCATCCAAAACACAAAGAACACATTTTCTCTAGCTATCCAGATTGATTTGGCTCTATTTGTCTGTCTAAGACGTTAACCTCCTGTGCAATGGAGGTTAAGGAAAAAGCACAAACAAATTACATTTAAAACATTAATTTGGGGGTCAACTTGTAGACATTGCTTTATTTTAAAAAGGTATCACAAGCCAAACTGGTTGGGTGCCACTGCAATAGAGGTAAGTGATTGTCTATGTTTAGTATTTCAGGTGAGCCAATCCCTGGGTTCAACAATAACCATAGGCCGATTAGCCTGTGGCTACAAAAATGTATTCTGTGGCAAACAAATAACACTTGCAGGTGGGTTTTTTTCCGGTCTCTTTTGACACTGACACTGCATGTCTCAATGAGGTAATCTGTCTAAATAAAAAAGGTTAAATACCATTTAAAAAAAAAATCCCTTTGCAAGCGTAACGTTACAGTTCCACAAACATCCGGATTCATATGCACCTTTAAATTCAACATACTACAGAAACAGCGAACAGTAGCCTACTTGTCGCCTGGCTAGCTACCAATATGTCGGGGCTACTGAAGTATGGGTTTACTAAGCCTACTAAAACTCCTAAACGCTGTGCTAACAGAGGATCCACAAACACTTTTATGTGGCCTATTAAATAACTAGAACAGGAACAGAAGTTAGGAGTGAATGGAAACAGCTTGAATGTGACAGATCTAAGGACTTAATGTACTGTTATGGGAGGGACGGACGGAGCGAGAGAGTGTGGGAGCGAGAGATTACATTTGGTCCACAAAAAATGTATTTTGGCCACCAAATTTAGGGGCTTGTGGCCCTGAATCCTTTCTACTATTATGATGTAGTGAGTGAGCCCCTTTGAAACACACGTCCGACCTGCATAATCCCTCTCTCACCGGGACACCCTCCTGACCTTTCCCTGCTCTGTGGTTTGATCGCCTGTATAAATGTCAGTGTGTATGCTCTTTCCTGCCCATGAATTGACATATTGGTACAGTGCCCCACTGCGCCGTTGAATCTGGGTCAGAGTGAGCACCCATACATGCATACAGTACACAGACTCTGGGGACCTTCATTTGAGTTCTTTCCTAAAGACTAACTTTGCATCTGCCACATCAGAGGGTTGTTGTAGCAGCGAGTCCTTAACTTCAGATCAAGTAAGAGCAATGTCATGTTGCATTAAACCCATGTGAAAATATCTGATCCATTAAATTATTTCTTCGTCACTCAAGGAGTTATTGTTGCCTGCCATTATATTGCTTCTACTTGATATGAACAGTTACAGGAAAGGATGTTGTTAACCTGTATGGTTTTTAATTAGATGGAAGGAGGACTAGAGAAAAGAACTATGCAGGTTAAATCGCCCTTAAAAAAGGGACCGGGTGCCAGGGGAGCTCAAGGACAGCATAGTTAATGGGGCATCAGACAGATGACAGGGGAGGAAGGAAATGCAGTGGATGTTAAATAAAAGGACGGCTGACAGGCGAGAGGCACATGATGTGTTGGAGAATTTCCATTTGTGATATACTAAAGATGAATAGTAACTATAAGTTGGGGGGTGGGAGACTGTACACCACAGTCAGTTACTTTAATGGTGCTCAATGGTTCATGGCACTCATGCTGCTTGGTTTTTTGAATTCATCAAAGAGGCACCTGGAAATGCTTTTAACACATTTGAAATAACTTTACGGGGTTGGCTACATTCTTCGCGTTGCTCCATATTGATGTTGTTTGATGATGTGTGATTTTTGTTTTTGTTCAAGGTCTTCCTTCTCGAGCTGTTATCACTCAGCTTGTTAGTCCTGCCAACCTGGATCCCAGGCCACAACGAGATGTCAGCACTCACCTGTCAAGTGAGAGAGTGTGTTTGACACTTCTGCCCTACTTCCTTGGGACTTGACCCAGCACCACCCGTGTGTGTGTGTGTGTGTGTGTGTGTGTGTGTGTGTGTGTGTGTGTGTGTGTGTGTGTGTGTGTGTGTGTGTGTGTGTGTGTGTGTGTGTGTGTGTGTGTGTGTGTGTGTGTGTGTGTGTGTGTGTGTGTGTGTGTGTGTGTGTGTGTGTGAGAGAGAGTGAGAGATGCGTGTGTAGCCGCCGGGTGACCAGCTGCATGGCTGTTACTTTCTTTGCTCTTCAGACATTGACGTTATATGCGAGTCAGACTGAAATATCCCTGTTGAGTCCACATTACAAAACATTGTGTTCATGTGTGTGTCCTTGCAACTCTTGCAGTCAGCATATGCACCGTGTGAACAGATGTGATTGCATTCTTGTCCGTGGAAGTAATGGTTACAGTATATCAGATTAGCTTTAGGGCTACAACTAGAAAAGGTTAACAGTGATATCTAGTATTGATGTTAGGCATGTGGCAGTATAGATTCCAGCTGATCGTGAGTACCAGTTTCCAAAATAAATCTCACAAGTGCCTCCATGATGGAAAAAAGCCTCTTTGATAATAAACAAATGCATCTTCAATAATATAGAAGTTGAGAAACGAACATTCAGTTCACAGGAGACAGCTCTGGTGGCCATTCCTGTGGTCAGTATGCCAATTACACACTCCCTCACCACTTGGCATTGTGCTATGGCCTTTTATTGTGACCAGTCTAAGGCACACCTGTGCAATATTCATGATGTCTAATCAGCATCTTGATATGCCACACCTGTCAGGTGGATGAAGTAACTTGGCCAAGGGGAAGTGTGTCACACAGATGTAAACTCACAAAATTAGAAATAGGCCTTTGTGTACACAGAAAAAGGCTTAGATCTTTGATTTCAGCTCATTAAAAATAGGAGCAAAGACAAAGGTGTTGCGTTTATCAGCTTTGTTCTAAATATGGATTTAAAACCTCTTCAAACAGTGATGAGAAATGGGGCTTAAAGACTTTTAAACAGTGCTTACTTGTGTTGCACGTACACCTAAATCTACTTGAGTGTTAAAGCTGAAACCTTTTAAAGGCAAGATTTAAAATTTTCTGACAACATATCCCATGTGCAACCCCCAGCATGCCTTCACTCAGCTTCTTACGTCTCACGTGTAATGCAACGATGAGTTAATGGATGAATGAAAACAGCTCCTTCAGTATACTGCACCAACAGGGAAAAAGATACTCTTGCTTTAACAAAAACTAAAGCCGACTTAATATTTAAGGTAAGCTGATTACACTGCCAGGGAGGCACAGTATCAATCTTAAGTCAACGTGATGTAAGAGGCTTTGGTGCAAAATCACAAATGTGTGCGTCAGATCTTCTCTTGGTCAGTAGGTGTCTGATAGGATCCAGCTGACGACAGTAGTGAATTCTCTAGTGTGGCTCCTCTGAATACCTGCGTTGAGAGCTCTCTGTGTGTGTGTGTGTGTGTGCGTGTGTGATTTGCGGGGGTGCATCCTGAGCGATGAGCGCTACACTGGGGAGCTGCAACCTCAGCGCAACTCAGAAACAGGGAGGATCCATCATCCTGGACAGCCCTGGAACAGAACAGTGGAGCTGCTCGTCTACATGAACAGACGAAAATACAGTACAGCACACATGCGGACATACACAACATGCAACTTTAGAAGCTTCCCGCCCAACCTTCTAACCCAAGGCTTCTGTAATCAATCCTGCTGCGTGAAAGCGTTGCATGCTGCTCTGCATCCCACCATCTGTCCTGAGCTGTCTGACTGCCGCCACGGTCGATGAACAGCTACTGTATGATCACACCCTCTCATCTACACCTTGTATACCTAAAATCATCTCAGACACATGTGAAGCATATGTGCTGAATGAAGCACAGAGACCCTCCAGGGGGATCCAGCCAAGATTTAATTTTTTTCTTTTAAACCCTCCGAGACCTTCCATGGGCCCATTTTGGATGCAGCTCAGCGTTGTGTGTCATCTTTTTCTGCGGCTTAATCTATAATAAACATTGTGTTTTGTTAGGAGGCTATCAAATCTTTGAAAGTCTGAGTATACAAGGGCTTAGAACATTATGATGGGAGTTTATGATTCCTATTATTATTATGCTCTATTATGTCTCATATGCTGTTGCAGCCATTTTTGGGTAGATACCATTTTTTCCACAGATTTTGTGCTAAATGCAACCATTTCCTTTAACAATGGTCACATTAAGACACCCAGACCTTGAGGGAACATCATAGAAAAAAAATCAGTCAAATCAAATTTGACATTTGGAGATTTCTCCAAGAGTTGCATTTTTCGGCAACTGGATGGCGAGTGCTTCTGTTCTGGAAACTGCTCGGAAACCCCCTTATTGTCAGTATAAAAGCCACATGTCCTGTGAATGCCCTAGGTCTCTGGTTTGTGGTTATAAAGTTTCATGAGACTATGATTTATCTAGAGGTCACAACACTTTATATAGTGAGGTTTCAAAGTTTAAAAAATGATCTCCCTAAAATGAAATACCCACTTGTGGGTATCGATAGAATCCTTTTTCATTCAGATATCTTGAGGTCAGACAATGACATACCAGTTTTCCCCCTGCCAATATAAACCTAACTTTGGGAAGTTGTTCAGGCCCCTTCCCGACAAGATCTTAGGTCGTCGAGTTTCACATGATTCTCTGACTTTATACAATCTATTGTCTGCAATCAATCAGAGGTAAACGGTTGGGTTACCAACACATAATTAACACCATTAAATCTATCCAGAAGAAAGACCTTTAATGAGGCGTAGGCCTGATTCTAGTGTTGCGTGAAATATATTTGCCCAAACAACCAGCTGCCGATTTTCAAAGACATACACACAGTAGGCTATGCAGAGGCGACCTCTAACCCCATCATGGACATGTGATGACAAATCTGACAAGGCAGAGAGATTATTGGTGAGATTTGGTGAAATGGGTGCCATTTATGCATGGTTTTATTTGTAAGAAAGCGGCTTTGGTTGTTGATTGTAGGCTATGTGGCTCTTGTGTGTAGCACAATGACATGGCACATTAAACACATGTAGCAGTGATTTACATGTAGCACTACACAACACCGAAGGTTAAAGCACGTCATCTAAACAGAGCAGTATGATGGCACATAGTGTTAATGTCAGGACTGAAAGCTAAAGGTACTCAGGCAGATTATGAGACAATGGGTTCCTGGGCACATGTACAGTAAGAGCCCCCGCCCTGTCTGGCTGGGACTGGACCAGTCCCAGCCTGGTCAGATGCGTACATGAACTGATGAAGCCTCTTGGATGAGAGGTGAAACGTCTTCCTAGACAAACAACCAGTCCAGTTGTTTTTGACTGAAATTGCTTTGCGGATAGCGGATAGAGTATACTAAGTATTTTTAGTCGTTGTGCATCGATTTTTGGTCATTTTGTGGTTGTTTTGCATTACTCCATAGTTATTTTGCGATTCTTTTGCATCATTTTGTGTCTAAGTGTCTCTTTTTGATAATTTTATGGGTTTCAGCCACATTTTTGTGAGTCAGGGCCCCCTGACCCTTGCACCTGTGCCCAGTAGGCCCGTTCAGTAATCGATCCATAAAGACCATGTAGGCTGTCAAAATTATCATTCATGTGTAGCTCGCTACAATCCTTCTACAAAGGCAGCTAGATTTCATTCACACACACACACACACATGGAGCATTTTTCCCAAAGGAAATATAGGAACACTGAAATTCCACTTGAGGATTTAATTTTAAAAAATAATAATTAGCAACTGCCCTAGAAAGGATCATGTGGTATCCTCCATATCAGAGGAGAAGCTTAACCATTTGCAGGGAAGAAGGTTAAAAATACGACAGAAATCTTTAGTGTGAAAAACAAGGGGCATATTTATTTTTCATAATAAATATAGACATTCTCACATTTTAACAATTAAGGTGGATGATTATTGTACAAACAAGGATCTAGGAAAGCACTGATTGGCCGCAGCACCACCAATCACCAACATAACAAAGAGAGAGAGAGAGAGGGACTGATAGATAGAGGAAGTGTGTCAGAGGGCTCAGTGCCAAATCAGGTCTCTTGATTTACACATTTTCTTTTCTAATACAAATAATAAAAGATCTGAACCCAAGTTAAATAACTTCATGCATCCCTTAAGCCCTGCACCATACAGTTTTAATAAATGGGCAGCCATACAGGCATTGCAGAAAGTATGGTCAATGAGAGTTGTTGGTAGTCTACCGCCCCCTAGTGTGAGCCAGAGGGATGGTTAGAAATAACTCAAGGGGGTTGCAGTGACTGAACCCAAAGCACTACTTCACAATATTTCTGCTTCGAAGTGAGCCCATGTCCAACTTGTCCTCCCTCTCCTTCTTCCCAGAGTACAGCACCTTCCCTCTCTCTCACAGAGTGTTCTGTGTGTGTATCAAAGAGTCTTAGAGGATCTGTTCTGTGCTAGAGGCGGAGATGTCAAGTAATCTCCAGGCAGCATATGTGTTGAGCTCCTCCTGGTCTCGACACAGAGCCCACACGTACATCATTCTGATCACTTTTTCCTGAAGGGAGAAAAACGATCTGTTCAATTCTCCTTAATCACTATAAAACACGGATGACATACACACACTTTAAATGAGAATTTAGACAACCCAAATATACGCATATATTTTGTGAAGAGAGAGACACCTTGACCTCTTTACCAATCACAGGTGTCCCTGAGGAGCCCTGAGTGCACCACACGGCTGATTTATAACCAATGAAGATTTAGTCCGGGTTGTGGGTCTAAATAATAAAAGCCATGCCTAATAAAAAAAGGGGCTTAATTGTCTTGTACCATTCTCTCGGTGCATCATTTATAACAAGTTCCTTCATGACAAACACTTTGTCTAAGGCTTTACACACCGCAAATGCAATTTGATTTACATGTGTGTTTTAAATGCTCTTTGCTTTTATCATTTAGCAGGTTCTTGCACAGTGATGTTTGTGTATTTGATGGTGTAACTTACAGGGTCTCCCTCCACCACCTCTCCTTTGGTGTTTCGGATCACCATGACTAACTGAGCCTGGAAGGTGATAATCAGCACTGGACCCTGGTCCATCATCTTCCCCATGGCCAGCTGGAGTAAGGGACACATACATATGTACTTTACTCAGCCAGCAAACATGATTTTAGTATTAAACAAGTTCATAATGGCTCGAGAGATATTTAAAATACAGAAGTTATAGAGACCTGATAAAGGTTGATAGAGACAACATTTCTTAACTACTTAACTACTGTATGACTGTATGCCGACTTAAACAGTCTGAAAAAAGCCCAACTTCAAAGAAAAGTAAAAAAAACTGAACAAAGAGCTGTGACACATGTTCATAACCATTCAAGACGTTTGACAGCGCTGATGAAATGGTTGTATACTTTGATTTTGCATGTTTGCAAACACTTTCCCTGCAGATCACCATATAAACCGTTTGTACAGAATTCCATTGTTAGGCAACAGCCTTGGTCTTTGGTAACTTCCTGTCAGCTAATGTAAATCACACACACTACAACAGGAAATAAACTAGGACTGTTTTGGAATGTTTATGTTTACATATTGAAAAAGCCCCATATTATTTAACCACAAGCTCTACAAATCAAAGCAAAACCACTGTTCTCCATTAAAAGATAGAAGAGTAACAAGTATCATCTATTAACACTTTTACTAATATTCTTAATCGGTTCAGTTTAACCTGTTTCACTTGTTTATGACAATTTATGTTAAAATCATTTTGCCTGTAAAACTGTTGCAATTAGGGCTGGACAATATGGAGAAAATCAAATATTACAATATTTTTGACCAAACCCTACAAATATCTTAGGGTTGACTATAAGTGCTTTCACAAGATATTTACACAATGAGATTTTTGATAAATAATCACCGGTAATGTGGATATAATGACTAAGTGGGTAAAGGCAAATAATAGTACAGCTAAAGGTGTCTGGTCAATTCAGCAAATTATATCAATGTACTGTAATGCAGCCTTTAAAACACTTTTGTCACAGTCACTAGTCTCATATCCCAATATCAATACATCAATGTATTTTCCAAGCCCAATTATCATATAGATTACCAGATATGGGCATGAGGTTATTATCAAGTATATCGATACTCACCAAAACCCCTGTATTCATCGCAAACTTGTGAATGACTGGGGTTTAGCAAAAACCAAAGCAAAGTGTCATGACGTGCCAATGCTCAAGGCGTCACGTTCAAGGCGTGTGTTGTCTGGAAAAACTTACATCAATATTGTCAATGTCCAGGATCTTAGAGTGGAACTGAAGTCCCATGGCCTTGGCTTGCTGAATTGGGTGTGCCAGCTGGCTGTATGTCTACATACCAAGTATGGAGAAAAACAAAATGTGATAACATTATGACTAAACATTTTATAATGAGCTGCTGACCCAATATGGGGACCAATGTCACCAATGTGCTTCGTGGGCACAATAACTGCTGTCTTTACATGTCCGTAACAAAAGAAGCCTACAGTCAATGCGTGAGAAAGGTCTTACCGCTTCATAACACCAATCCTTCAGAACATCCAGCTCCCCTCTGACCATCGCCTGCATGGAGACAGAGCAAACAGCAGCTTAAATCAAGACCTGGTAATATTTGTATTTTTACATCCTGATCAGTGGCACAAAATCCTAATTACATCTACTGTAACTCAGTGTTGCATTCCTTGTCAGAAACATCATCAGGTGTATGTCCTAACTTGATCAATTCATACAAAACATTTCTTAAATGGATGAAATGATTAATTTACACTGATACAGGGACCAACGTAGTTTGCACTAACATATACCTCCAGTATATTGGGGATGATATCTCGTTCACACTGCTTGAGGAAAGAATCTTTGTCAAAGGATGGGTCCGCCTTCAAAATCTCTGTTAATACTTCAGACATCTCAGTCTTAGAAAAAAGCCCACCTAAACACACATGAAAACACATGAACACGGACAGGAAACACATGACGTTTAGTAAACAGATAATGAGCAGTAGAAGAGACTGTGGCTAAGTAATTACATGTATTACTAAACCTGACTTACTGTTGGACTTATAACATGTCTTGACTTGACTTCAAAATATGTGCCATTAACTTTAGTTTTCCTGCTTCTCAATCTCTCGTCTCATTGTGTAATCTAGCTTTGCTGAAAACTAAATCACCCTTTGTGAAAAAATGAAAATGAAAACAGACCATGACCCAGAAATATGTTTATACTGTAAATAAACTGTATGTATGATGTACAACTTTTTGAATTTATAGGTAGCTATAGGTACCCTGTATCTTCTCTGTTATAGCTTGATTCGTCTTAATCAAATCAGAAGTCTCTCACTTATGACGTCAGTCATCTTGTCGGTGACAGCACGAGACGCTCTGATGAGGGCGTTGTCACTCTCATCATACTTCATTTTCATCTCAAAGAACCCTGTAGTGAGCGTATGAATGAGAGCATGTTAGAAGTTGAGTTGAAACCTGAGGTTTCCATCTTCACACATACACAGAGAAAAAACAATTCTCTCAGATCAGCAAATCCTTCAAAATGTATAGAAATATCATATACAGAGATTAGACATCATTTTCCTGTCAAAAATATGAAAACCCACTGCTGGTGCGACATTGTGAGGAATGAAAGGCTAAAAGCTGAGGCTCAGCAAAATGCTGCTGTGTATGGCTGCTGGGTGATTGATGAAGCATACATGTATTTAGAAGGGTTAGGAGAGGATGCAAAACTTTCCCACTGGACACCACTTTCCCTGCAACAAGCAATATCCAACGTAATGGGGTTAGAGGTGGATAATGAGTGGAGTATCTGAGCTTTATGCCCCTCTGCATATTTGAATTTGAATTTATTTATTGAGGACAGCCCTTTGAGATAAATCATCTTATTTTCCACAAAACTATCCACGTAATAGAAAGTAAAAATACAGTGACACACACACACACACACACACACACACACACACACACACACACACACACACACACACACACACACACACACACACACACACACACACACACACACACACACACACACACACACACACACACACACACACACACACACACACACACACACACACACACACACACACACACACACACACACACACACACACATTAGAAAGGATGCTTTGAAACCATGAAGAGAAGTAGTAGACCTAACCTGGCATATTGCATGCAGTCTTCTACTGCATTAAATAAAAGGAGCTTAAACAGTACATATATCATGTGATGCCACTGAAAGCCACAGTAGAGGGCTACAGGTGGGTTGTATTATGCTGTGTAAGATATTGTGCAGGTACAGGTAATCAATGAATGAAGTCCCATATTACCAGATCCATTCCAAAAGTGTTGATGCTGCAACAACAGCTATGGAAATCTATATAACTGCAAATCTGATTACTTTGCACAATATCCAAACTATTTCTTTTCACCTGTCCAAATGTGATTCATCAACGTTATTTCCCTTGACTAATGTGCATAATATTGACTACATCAGCACAGTGATGTATCCCTATGTTACACACTCTGCAACTAATCCCCAAAGCAGCACCCTTTATTTAACAGACTCTTTCATCAAATGCTTATTAATGGAGCCTCATAAGCCTAAAGTTTAGTAAAGTGTTCCAAAGGGCGTAGATATCTAAAAAACTTTTACAGGTGCTGGATAAAAGAGTCAAACACAAGATCCGTGCACTGTATTAAAAGCTCCAAGTAAGTTTAAGTGTGCAACATTTGGATCAAACAGAGATCTTTGTCAGGCGTAGTTAAATCACCATCACAAGCAATATATAAACAAACTATCAGCTGATTGTGGTCTGCATTATAGAGAGTCAATGCACTCTTGAGTTGACCAATCAGATCAAAGCTGAACAAAACTGTCTGATACTCCCTCATGGGGGGACAGAGCACGACTCTGGGAGAAGGAACCAGACACATCAAGATGGAAAAAAACATGTATTTTTTTATTCTCCCCACACAAAATTGCAAATTCAGTGGTTCTGATTTCATGCTAGTTGACTTGGACTCCATATCACTTACTGTACATGCAGCATAGAATTGCTGGTGAACTTATTAAAAGCTGACTTTAAGTAAACTGTCAAGGACGCAGACAGGAGACAAAAAAGATCTGTTATTCCTTACTGTTGAAGACCATATTGTTGTCTTTGAAGTCCTTCCACTGCTGGTACCATTTTGAGTCTTTGTGGAGCACCACACCCATCGCCTCCCTGAAGAACACACAAGGTAAAGCCTGTGAATATTCTCATTTGTCCAGGTCATCGTTATCCTCAAAGCAATTTCAGTCAAAAGCAACTGGACTTGGTTATTTGTCTAGGAAGACGTTTCGCCTCTCATCCAAGAGGCTTCATCAGTTCATGTACGCATCTGACCAGACTGGGACTGGTCAGATGCGTACATGAACTGATGAAGTTTCACCTCTCATCCTCTTGGATGAGAGGTAACATCTTCCTAGGCAAATAACCAAACACAAGGTAAAGTTTTCAAACAGGACTTACTTACACACACTGCCCCAGGGGGAAGTGGTTCTGATTATGGTGGCATGGGTATAAAGTGGTTGCTGCCCACATGAACATGCAGAGACTTTGCTCTGCTGTAACCACAAGGCTACTAGGAGCTGCTATTAAAAAATGCTTTGCTTTTTTGGGTATACGCTTTTGAAGGTAGGCAGTTGACAGGGCGGTTGCCATGCAGCAGTGTGACAAGAGTTTGCTTATCTCTGCAAACTGTGATGTTTCCCTAATAGTAGTTTAGAGAAAGTACATTTTCAGCTTTGCCTTGGTATTATTTACTGTATTTTTTATAATAATTACTAGACTGTATGAGTCCATATAAGTTGTACCAGCTATCTCAGAGCCTGAGAGGCGTTCCCCTCTCAGTATCAGGGCAAAGCAGAGGGCACTCACGTACTCGTTGGCTTCGAAGACCTTGCTGTCATCCCCTGCCCCCTTGGAGGAGAACTCACTCCTCTTCCTGAGTCTGTCAGGAGGGCGATAAGAGCCGGTGTGGCCCAGATCACCAATCTCTTTCTTCACACTCTCCATGCCCTGAAAATAGATGAACAGGTAGAAGACGAGAGAAAAACAAATATGTTCCAGTATTCATTTAGTTTTGCGTTTTCCTTTTTATCCTTATTAATTTCTATTTTACAGTAACATTCAATAATACATTTCCCTTGCTTTATCCTTTACATTGAGCAGTTTATATGAATGGAATATGACAAATTATTTACTTAACAGTTCAACCTTGGAGCAGTGCACCAAATTGACAAATTAAGTAACACGGGTCTTAAAATTCACCTCAAATCTTACAACATGAAACTTCTCATTGCTACCTTACGTAACAGAGGTCAAGATTATGTTTCAATATAAATATATCCTTACACAACAAACAAAAGCCAATAAATGCAGTTGAACTTTTGGTAAACATGAAAAGTTTCTGCACCATCATGAGCACAGTGACTCCATACCTGTGATATTGCTCTGAATGCACCAGTCTTTCCCAACATCTCTCCACTTTTAGAGACGGACTCTGCCGAGGTCTTCGCTGTTTTGGCTGCTTCCTCCATTCCATCTTTGATTTTTTTCCCAATTTCTGTACGACTGACCTCCTCTAGCCCCTGCACACAGATACACACACATACACACCTTGTGAGGTCAGATGGATCAACTGGAAAGCATAACTATTATGTGATGATCAAAAGAAAGGCTGCATCTGATTGAAATAATACATTTACCTCTTTAACTGTCTCAGAGATGTCTCCCAGCTTCTTCCTGAGAACATCGGAGGTCTTCACTGTTTCGGACTCTATCGTTTTCTGGGGAAATGGGCGGGGGGTTATTGGCAAACCTAACACTAGTTCTTCCTAACAAAAAGGATAGAAATGCAGTGTGTGTGAGACCAAGTACTAACAAATTTCCTTCGAGCTTGTTTCAGTGCATCCGACTCCTCCAGTTTTTTGGCTTCTTCTCGGAACTTCTTGATGTTGTCTTTCATGTCTTTGTTCTTGTTTAGCTCCTGCTTAATGTTCTCCAGAAGCTCTCCGATGAAACCTTTTCTGCCACCGCCCCTCTCCCCTGACAAATACCGTACCTGCAGAAGGGATGACTGAGGAACCTTGTTGATGTGAATAAGAAACAAAACATAAAATGTATTTACTCAAAGCAGTTTGTCTGAAGCAGTTTAATTAAACTTAAAGGTTTAAACCACAGAGGTTTTTTAATTATTAATTTTTTAAACCCAGAGATGGTTTATTTTTTGTTTTGGATAGTATTATTGTAACCCAGCAAAATGAAAACACACAATTGCCAGTTTATTAGGTATACATGGCTAAAACTTAAAATAACAAAGTCGAATACATCAGTCCTATGTTGGTTTAACTTCTGGGTTGTTTTTGGAAGATGTACTTTGTGGTGGTGCTGAACTGTATTGCATTATGCAGATTAAAGTTCAGTCAACATATTTGCCTGAGAATCACAACCTTCACAAATGTATCGTTTATTGCACTGTTGTTTTTATATCGCATTAATTAAAACAGGAGCACTTTAATATGAATGACACGCAGCTTAGGCTTTATTCCATGAGCTGACATTAGCATTGACTTCTTTAAAGAGCTCTGAAGAAAGCACATTTTCGCTGAAACATTAGGTCTCGGCATGAAGTCTATACAGTGCATATCATATTCTGCAAAGATCAGCTTCATAGATATCCAGAAAAATAAGCAAAAGATCTTATGCCAGGTGTTTGGTACCTGTGAAGCGCATGTCAGGACCCCACGTATCCTGTAAACATTGGGTCTGTTGTGAAGTAGCAGGTAAGAAGAAGGGAATGCCACCAACCCTCTCCGTACACATATCTGGAGACACACACACACGATTGTATGGGATGTAATACTAAACACTGAAACGTCTGCGTAGAATATGAGAATGCCATGTCATTAATGCGGGGGAAAAAAATGACATTTTAGTCTAAAACCAGAAAATAAGTTATAACAATCCACGGTGGGAAGTCAGAACATGCCGCTAGCTGACATTTTACTTCCATCCTGCTTCAGAGTTCAATCACCGGCTGGACGTCTGGACATTCAAAGAGCTAACTTGGCTAGCTTCGTTAGCAGCCTGAGCAGGAATACATAGTTCAACACTTCCAGTCACCGGTAATCCTTACAGCTTTAAAAACACCGCTAAAGTTCTTCCCTTCTCATTTTCTGGTGTTTACATGTTGACATTTAACAAAAGTCCCAGACACTCACCTGGTAATACTGACACAAGGGGGCCGCCATCTTGAATGGTACGCCTGTGACCTTCTTCCGGTGGTGATCATGTCCACGAGGGGGGACTCATAAGCGTCTTTCAGATACCTCCAGTCCACAGCTAACTTCCGTGCACTTGCATACAGTATGTTGCTCAAGCTAGCATCATTTAACTGTATGCATGTCTCTGAACCGTTACACTATCACCATCTTAATTGTAAAACTGCCAACTGTTAATAAGGGACTAATCTAAGTACAAGAAAGCTAGTTATTTTTTATAATTGCAAGACCACACAAAAAATAATCCAACAAAGCATTTCCAAATACTGGGGTTTATTTATCAAAACACCTTATAGAACAAAGGCAATGACAGGTGAACATGACAGAAACAAAATTAAAATTTGGTCTCTAAAAAAAAAGTAAAATTAAGCAAAAAACTCAAACACTTTCACTGACAAATTACTAACTAAAATAACATTCACTGTTACAAATATCTAACAAACCAAGTGGATATAATATGAATATGCTGAAGGGCAATTCAGATGATACAGATAGTTTAGATTAGGGACTAAATGAAATGTACGCTGTAACACAGATAACTTATGCATTCCTATCAATCCTGACATCAATTTCTCTCCCGTTCAGCCGATAACCATTCATGGTCCGACAGACACGCTCAGCAGTTTCAGGGGTGTCAAAGCGAACCACGCCACAGCCCTTGGACTTGCCGTTCTCCATCTTAATATCAGCATACTGAACCATGCCTGTAGATGAAGAGCACCAATGTTAGAAGTCATCTTAATGTAAAATAGCAAACAATTAATATTCTATTTACAAACTACAACCACTCTTACCGCATGTGTTGAAGGTATCTTTCAGCATCTTCCAGTTGAAGTCAAATGGCAGCTGAAAAACAAAATTCATTACAAAGTTGATTATAAATCATATGTGAAAAGATATTGATAAATTCATTAAAGGGGAATTTATTCATTTTACACGCTGTACACCATTTCCATGTAAATGACTAATGGCACAACTTTTTTTGAAATTGGTCTAGTATTGAGTGCAACATCTGCAGCCTGGCCGCTGTGAACCGGACTGCAATGTAATTGAATGAGGCAACTACGCATCGCCAATGTAATCGATAACAATTAAAGTGCTTGTTTTGGCTCCTTACTGGCTCAGATTGTTATTAGTGTCAGACAACATTGTGGAAAGATGGGGACCTCTCCTTCTAAAATCTCTCAAAATGACTTGACAGCAGTCCTACCAAAGCACATTTTCCTCAAGAAAAATGCTGATTGAAAGTGGGAGAGCTGCAGAAAGAGGGAAAGTTAGTGTGTTGACCTGCATCAGTACCAACAATACATGGCCGGATAACGGCAACTTCTCCAGCTTTCCATAATGTAGTCAGACACCTAGAATAGCGAGTTCGATTCGAGTCAGTCAGTGGCAAAAACAATGCTTGTTGCCCCGTTCGATTACATTGGAGTCCAGTTCAGGGAGTACAGGCTGCAGTGCTCGTGCTGAATACTGGACCATTTTATTAAAAAAAATAAAAGAAAGTTGTTGCCATTAATAACTTGCACGTGAATAAAAATAGGGCCAAGTTGAAAAATACCAAAATTCCCCTTTAAGCCAAACTACCCTGCAATAAACACTTACATTTCTGACAAAGATCTGGCATCCCTTCCTGATATTGCCTCCCCCAGTTCCAGGACCTCCAGCTCCTCCAAAGGTATTGCCACCGAATCCACGATCTAAGTCAGCAGAGCGATCAAACTGACCACCACCAACACCTCCAGATCCCATGCGATCCATGTTAGAGCTCATGCGGTCGATGCCACCGGAGGCGAAGCGGTCAAGTCCTCCAGCAGAGCCTATGCGGTCAAAGGTGTTGGCCATTCTGTCAAGCCCGGTGTTGCCAATGCGATCCATACCCATTGGGGAACCAAAGTCCAGACTAGAACCCATGCGATCCAAACCTGACGGGCCTAAGCGATCAAACCCAGCTGGGCCGAGGCGCTCCATGCTGGAGCTCATACGGTCCAGGCTAGGGCCCAGCCTGTCTACACTGGGCCCCAGCCGGTCCATCCCCGAGCTCATACGGTCAAACCCAGAACCAAGCCTGTCCAGGTCAGACCCGCGCTCCATCCTGTCCATGCCCATTCGTTCCATCCCCGCCATGCGGTCCATGCTGCCTCCCAGGCGGTCCATGCCAGAGCTCATGCGGTCCATGCCAGAGCCCATGGTGTTTCCTACAAGAGAATAAAGGTTATATTTACCGTCTAAGATGAAATGCATTAAATCAGATAACACTCATCAGCACGGCTTTAAGAGTAACTTCAAACAAAATCCTGAAAATACTAACCCATTCCTCTCTCAAAGGAGTCGCCAAAATTATTGCGAGACATTCCCATTTCATTTCGCCCAAACTCCCTGTCAAAAGCGCCACCAATCCCACGGTCCATCTCTAACAATGCAAGAGATGAAACCGTTAGAAACATCAAGGAAAACGTGAAAGTGTTTCACGCTTTCTTTTGAGAGCTGAACATGTCTCCTCACCGTTCATTCTGCCCATCCCTGTAGAACCAAAACGCTCCATGTTGTTCATTCCTCCAAAGCTTTCCATACCTAGAAGAGAGAAGAAAATCTTAATGCCAGAAGGCGCAACCAGAGACAGATGGACACGCTGGGTATGGAAATCTGATACCTTTAAGATACTGATGTCTGGGCATTCAAATATAAAATGGATGATTTAGAGGCGTTCCATTTGACACAATGAGTCACATCGTTTAGCTGTTTTATTAGAGAGAGTTAAAAACTTCACCCAGCCCAATACCATTATCTAAGGGACTTGAAATATACGGTGAATTGTTGGGTAGTTTGTGATAAGGTTAGAAGTGTTGAGTTGCTTTAACAGTAAATGCAGTAAAGGCCCAGCTACTAGAAAAACTCAAGTACATACCTCCACCTCCTGCTCCTCCTGCTCCACCTGCTGCTCCTCCTCCTCCACCCATACGTCCTCCTCCCATGTTTCCAAAGCCCATTCCTTCCATTCCTACAAGAGAGAAGAGTACTGCTGAGCCACTGATTTCACTCATGTCTTTTATTCAAGGGTTTAACAAGAACACAGTCAGAGCTAGTTACCTCCAGGGCCCATGTTGCCCATTCCTCCGCCTCCGCCTCCACCCCCACCTCCTCTGTTGAGTTGGGTGGCATCAATGGGCTGGCCGCCAGGTCCCAGGCCCAAACCAATACCACTTAGGCCACCTAGACAGAAAAAAAATGGGTTATGTACTAAGTCTTTGTCCTCACAGGAAATTCTGCAGAATTATTATACTGGAGGAGTAAGCTCTCAAGCCATTCAGACAACTATGAAACATTCCTTCCATATTAAAAAAAAAAAAAAAATTCAAGTAAGTCACCGGCCCCTGTGGCTCCTGACAGATCACCCAGGTATATCTTGGGCAATATTTAAGTATATTATTTATTTATTAAATTACAGAGAAGAAAGCTACATAAACTTACGTGGAAGAGCAGCCGCAGCCCTTTCAGGTGGTCCAAAATCTTTGGGCAGGGATTTCTCATCCTGTCAAAGGCAGATATAAATACATTTAGACTATGCCATTGGATTAAACTGCGATCCGATGTTTAGTGAGGTTTAGGAGACGTACCAGTTTGACGTGCATGACTCTGTTGAACAACAGCTGCCCATTAAACATAGCTGTGAAATCATTAGGGAAAGCGTACCGGAGACATTTTGAAAAAATTTGTTTCTGCTGAATTAATATTCTATGAATACAGAAAGGTAGTCAATACATCGTTTTTCAAAAAAAGGATACAGACAGCTTGGACTGCTTCAATGGGCATATCAAATGTTACTGTGCCCATGCCTCTGCTTTTCCCATCCTTGTCCTCCAGAATGTCAGACCTCACCACCATGCCCGCCATGCTGAATACCTCTTTCAGCTTCTTCCAGCCCACTTTGTAGTCAAGCTGTAGTTTCAAAGAACAATTTTGGTTACTCTCGCCATGTCTGCAAATAATTTTACTGTTTAACAGTAAATTAAAATAACAGCTGTACAGTTATACATAACGCTAAGTACTCAACATTACTAATTAAAATACCGTATATTTACTGATTAATCTCTGCTTTGCTCCTTTCATATCACTTTATTCAATATATTGTTTTATTTGGGGGGGGGGGGGTGTTAGAACTGTCAAACAATGGAAAACTCTGGAAGCCTCACATTAGCCACGAAGACGGTGCTGCCAATCCTTCCAGCCTGGAGACCATGGATGATCTCATTGGGGATGTTGGGGTTGTTCATCAGGCTAGGGGGAATGTTGACCATTGAGCCATTTGGTCCAGGGCCCATTCGATCCATGTTCATGCGATCCATTCCCCCCATTCGTTCCATTCCCCCCATTCGATCCATTCCCCCCATGCGATCCATTCCACCCATGCGATCCATTCCTCCCATCCCCCCCATTCCTCCCATCCCCCCCATTCCACCATGGCCTCCTGGAGGGCCTCCACCTTGGGCCTTGTTCATTTCCCTCTGAGCAATCACTCCATCAGGGTCCTAACAAAAAAGCAAGAAAAATATGACTCAGGAAAAAGTACAAACTGACATTTTGGTTTCTCTGCGGCTCCCCCCTTCCATTCTTGTTGTGGCGTACCTCTTTCACTTTCAGGGGTCGTCCATTGAGGCTGTGCTTGTTGACCTTCTCCACTGCTTTCTTCATTAGCTCCTCGGTCCTAAACTCAACAACACTGAGAAATATACAGAATATGCTGTGAGAGAAATTAACTCCTTCATTTTTAATAACTATGCTCTTCTGGAGCATGTCATTTCACTCAGTTATTTTAAATAGGTTTGCAATGCTGTCAATCTGAGAAACGATTGAAAAATGGATAGACTACTTACGCACAACCCTTTGTTGGGTGAAGACATCAGAACAGGCCGCACCAGAAGGGGTAAAGAATAAGAAAATTGAAATTAGCAAAAGCAATGGTTAAAAATAGATGATAATGAGTAAAAGAGAATCTCATGCACAATCAAAATGTTCAACATCACACAAGCCTACCGCCTTGACCACAACTCTGTGCTTCCAAATAAAGTTACAATTTTAACAATCTCATATTATTTCCCAGTCACTAACACAATACAGGCAAGTCTGGTGAATATTGAAGACGTATCTTTCCCAACATCCAAAAGGGCAGAAAATCCGCAGTGAGATTTGATTCAATCCCCACTACTAAGATATTGGAGAAAACATTTCCAGTAAAGCAGTTCTACAGAGTGAGTTATATTTAACAACCATCTAACAGCCTTGTAACAACCTCTTGCAGTCTAGACCCCTTTAGTGCATGAGGAGGAAATCCAGCAACCAAAGGACATGTCAGATACTGCAATCCCACAGGATTGGCTACAAAGAAAGCTGAAGTCCTTTTGTAAGAGTATCAGCCTTCGGGATGACCTCAAGTCAGTGCCACAGATGACACAGAATAAAAAAGCATGCCGCCAGCATGTCACCGTCTCACACATCACCAGGTTCTGAAGCTGAACAATTCCCAACAATGAAAATAAAGACACCAAAGCTGACAAACACAGGTTTGTCTAGGATTATTCATGTTTTATTTGTATGTATTTGCACTTACCCTCGATTTGCCTTCTGCGTCCATTAAGTGTTCCACGTACGTTACCTCACCCACTACAAATCAGATTCCAGAGACGACACACACCAAGGGGAGAGAAGCCGAGAGAACAATGGGGGTTTAGAGCAGACAAACAAGTGGAGCGGCCGGTGGCAGTGGGTTCAGACTGCCAGTCCTGCACCTTCCCCCGGCACCTCAGCAGCAGCACAATATGGTACAGGTCTACAAAAAACAAGCTTGGGTCCTTTAAAAAATGTAATACTTCTTAGCCTGTTCTTGTTGGAATTCTCCCCAAGCACCAAAAGCAATAGACTGAGGATATAATACCGGGAACACCACCTTTTCACCACTTCATTGCAAACCTGTGCATACTTTGTAGCCATTTTAAACATCAGGCCGATGCATCAATACTTGCCCATCAACTGAGCCTAAGAGGACACCTACAGCTTGACAATTTAACCATAATCTTAATGAAGGCAAGCTCTTAGGGGAAAGAAACATTCTCTAACTGCAAACATGTTCTTAAAGTGGACCTGTTCCTTTAATGCACACTATCAGAATTTTGATTCAGTGTCGACCACAGCCACGCCTTCGTTCCAGATCACGTGTCTGCTCAACGAATGGACATCAGTGACCAAACCTCTAGAGACAAGGACAGTGCATAAGAAGTTGCTTCATTTTGTAGACCTGTACCCCAAAGAAATCCCCAACGCATAGCCGTGTTTGGCACAACATGGAGATCTGCTGAGAAAGCATTTGCTTGTCAAGGTCACACCTAAAAGAG
This sequence comes from Echiichthys vipera, assembly GCF_963691815.1. Taxonomy (NCBI): domain Eukaryota; kingdom Metazoa; phylum Chordata; class Actinopteri; order Perciformes; family Trachinidae; genus Echiichthys; species Echiichthys vipera. The sequence continues at coordinate 14,558,729 of NC_139828.1, forward strand.
AAAATGCAATTTAACTCCACAGTCAGTTGTCATAATACGGATACCAGGTACTCCTTCTGAAAAGGGATTGTACCTTTCTTAACACATGCTTTAACTTCAAGTGAATGCCAATATAGTGCATTACTTCTAATACATCTAGCGCTTTCCAAGACCCCATAACTACAAGTACTTTCACATGCGTAACAGCACGTGTAAATCCATATTGTACATTACAAGACAGGACTCTTATCCTTGTTTATAGTTGCTGCATCACAAATGATTTCATTTAACAGCTCTCCAAATTTTTTGACTCATTTATAAATCATGAGAGCTCACGTCTTTACAATTAATTACATATTGCAACTGAGATCAACTCGTCCCTCGTTTCGGGGCAAAATCGGGATGTTGCAGGAATGTACTGTTTTTTAATGGTTTTCTTAGGTAAAGCATCTCAAAATGCCGCTCATGATCCCAAGCCATTGGATTTTCACAGTAGTGGACAGGATTTACACATGTACAACCCCACTTCACAAAAACCACAAACAGGTTTTAGTAAACTCGATGGAGAATAAGTGTTCAGTCGAACATCCAGGTTCACAGCACTTGTGCAAGACTGCAGCAACTCCTTAGATGACGGACAAATGAGAGGGACCTCTTCCAAAGCCTTTGTTCCAGACACCCAAAATCTCAAGCAACATTGTACAACTTGAGTTTCTGCACAAATTCCCCAAATCCTCTCGATGCTGCAGCGGTCAAACAAAATGACCCTTAATGCTTCATCTTTTTTTGACATGTCAAAAGTCGACTGAGTCGATCCCTTATCCAAACACCTTACCTTTCTCTTTCATCAGGTCTTTGAGAGCCTGCCACTTCACATCGTATGGGATGTTGCTGACAAACACACGGTATCTTTTGTTCACGTTGCCATAGGGTTCGAAGCGCCCGCCGCCACCACCTCTTTTCTGGGGCCTCTCCTTCCTGCTTGAATTGGGCTCATGCTTTGCTTTCCCATTGACTTCCCTGTATAAAGAGATCAATTAACAGTGAGTTAAGTGCTTTTATAGAGGTACAGAATTAAGCATGATTAGATTCTGAGAAGTCATGTGTGTGTGTGTGTGTGGGGGGGGGTGTCAAGAGATAAGTACATCTACCTCAGAAACATTTGCTGGTACATTTTTGTCAACAATTAAAATTAAAAACACAACAAAAATAGCACCATTTTGACTTTTTCCTCATTCATTGCTCCATGGGCCAAAATGAAGCAACTAATAAGATAAGGTAATCCTTTATTAGCCCCACAAGGGGGACATTTACAGTGTTACAGCAGTAAAATGGGATAATGCAAAAATAATAAAATCATCAACAGCAGATGCAAAAATATAAATATAACAATAGTCTATGCACGGTAAAAAAAAACAGTTAAGAATATCTTTTTAAAAAACCTAACCCACTGAATAATCCAACAGAGGGCCTAAAAGGATTTCCTTTAAACTGATAATGAAAAGGCGGAACGAGTATGGTTAGAGATACTACTATTAAAAGGTAAAAAAACAAACATTATAAAGACGTAGTTACATTGTTCTGAACTGTGGTGTTAATTATAGTCTGCAATGATTTACTGTTGTCGAGGAAACTGCATGGGCCGCATGGCAAGGCCGCTCTCGGGACATAACGTTAGTAGGCCTGTATTACGTTACTAAACCAACTGCACATTTTTAATGTAAGTTGTATGGTTAAAATGGCGGGCGAATAGAAAGGAGAACTATTTCACATTTATTGAGTAGATAAGTAAACTGCTAAAGTTTCGTAAACGTTACGCAAACCGGATAAATTCTCGAGCAGCAACAAAGAAACCCTGATGAATGGACTCACCCCGGCTGCTGCTGCTGCTGCGGCTTCGGCGGCGGCGGCTGCTGCTGCTGCAGGCCTGCTTTCTCCGTCACGTTGGTGTTTTCGGCCTGCTCGGTAGACATCTTCCTTGCGCAGATTTAGTGCCTTTCTAAATTAAGATGGGTTGTAAGTCTATCTTAACTGTATTAACAGAGTCAATCGCTTTCTAAAACAGACCGAAATAGGACAAATACTGCGCCGACCACCTCTGCGACACCAACTAACAAAAAATGGCGGAGAGAGCAGTCTGGGAGCAGGAACAACGGATTATGGGAATTTAAAATCAGGAAGGAACGGTGTCTTCATCCGGTGTGTCAAAGTAAAGGTCGCGGGAGTTTTTCAGAATAATAGTTGCCCGCAATGAGACAAACATACTAAATCATAACTTGTGTCGAATAAAAATGTATTTTATCTGAGGTGTTGGTTTTTTACACTATAAATGTCACACTCTACTGATGTGTGTCTCCATGATTTTTTGTTTATGATTTGATAATACTGACTAAAAATTTTACATACATTCATACTATATACTATCATTATTCTTATAAATATATGATATATAACATTTTAGCCATAAAAACACCATCAGTAATATCCCCAAAGCAATTTCAGTCAAAAGCAACTGGACCTGGTTATTTGTCTAGGGAGACATTTCACCTCTCATCCAAGAGGCTTCATCAGATCATGTACACATCTGACCAGGCTGGGACTGGTCGTCTTCCTAGACAAATATCCATATCCAGTTGCTTTTGACTGAAATTGCTTTGGGAATAACAATGACCTGGACCAATGAGAATATTCACAGACCATCAGTAATATATCTCATTGTATCACAGGCGTTATTAGCCTACCACTAATCATCATTGATCCTATTTACCACCATGATTATGGTCATTGTCATACTCTTTCACCCTAGCTGTACTAGTTTCTACTATTCTATTTTATTAACTGCATTAACATATAAGTCAGCAACAGACTCCTTCAACCTCGCTGCCTTAAAGAACGGAATAGGAAATGTTTCCTACCTGCTGCCATCAGACTGTACAACGCTGCACAGCAACGCTGAGCAACGCTCAGGGAATAACCTCACACTATTAGAGGTGACTTATCACTGAAATGCACCTTTCTCTCTCTTGCACATTAAAATCCACATAGTATATTGTAATATAGTGTTTATCTGTGATACTGTACTCTTATTGTAGTTTATATTCTGTATTTCATATTGTATTTTATTTTTTGTATTTCTGATTGTTTTTGTTCTGCTACGATGACCTAATTTCCCCTCGGGGATAAATAAAGTTATCTATTTATCTATCTATCTATCTATCTATCTATTTACATTACTATATATATTATTGTAGTTACTGTTACTTTTGTGGTTGCTCGCATCTCTGGGATTATCTCTCTGTCTGTCTTTTTCTCTCTCTGTCCATCTGTCTGTCTTTCTCTTCTCTCTCTCTCTCTCTCTCTCTCTCTCTCTCTCTCTCTCTCTCTCTCTCTCTCTCTCTCTCTCTCTCTCTCTCTCTCTCTCTCTCTCTCTCTCTCCTTCTCTTCCTTCCCAACCGGTCAGGACAGATGGCCGACATCCATAGAGCTGGGTCGTACTCAACGGGGGAATTGTTGGGTCTATGTAAATCATAAATAAGTCAAGGTGGTCTTTACCTACTCTGTAAAGTGTCCTTAGATAACTTTCATTATGATTTGGCACTGTAAATAAAATTTAATTGAATTTCACAACTTTCTTGAAAGAATTATCTATTTTCTTAGATTTTTAAAATATATTCGATCTAAAAATGCTTTTCATCTTTATGAATGTTTATCAGACCTGTCATTCAATCTGACCCTGGATAGAAATTGAAGAATTATAATTGTATTCTTTTACTTTAATTAAATATATAATGTCTTTCATTGTCTCTTCTGCACCTTTGTTTGTGTTGCTCTGTAATACTGGATATTCTGCTCAGTTGTGTGAATCGATATGATGATGCTTAGAAAAATTATATACTGAAAAATGTATTCTGAAATACTAAATGCAATCAAATAAATAAATAAAATACAATATGTGTGTCTTCTTCATGTTTTTAATGGCATGTGCACATTGTTAACAATGGATTTGTGACTGTTTAGAGGTAAATCTTGAGCTTGTTGTGTCAAACACAAAATAACCATAGTTTTAATGGAGTAAATAACACAACAGTAATATTAAAAAAAAAAAAACTAATTTTGGGGTAAATTTTGACCCAGTGATTTTGTATGGGGCTGGAGAGGTGAGCTTCAACCTTCACCCATAGCCAGATGAGGATCTAAAGGGCTCAAAAGATCCGGCCAAAAGTTAACATGTTGTGCCATTTTGATGCTGTGCCTTTTGGGATGATGTTGGTGAGAAATCAGATGTCATTGATGTGTAGCTCTGTGAAATGTTTACACTGGTAAGAAAAAAAAGCCCTCAAAGGATGCAATAACTTTTGATTGTAAACGTTTAGTGCTTAATTTGACTTGCATCATTCTATCGAGGTCAGTGTTTGATAAGTGATGCAGACCGATCGAGCAGAGGTGTCACTTCTCCCCCTCTGCCAGCTGTCAGTTTAAAGATTCTGAAAAAAAAAATGATTTACCTGTGATGATCATTGGGTGTCTAGATAAAAGATCTAACCTTCCTGAGGGGCGTCTGGTGGCTGAGCAGTCTCCCTGTGTAAAGAGGCTGAAGGTCTTTGAGGCAGCGGCTGCAGGTTCTACTCCGACCTGCGGCCCTTTGCTGGATGTCTCCCCCCTCTCCCTCTCTCATCCCATTTCCTGCCTGTCCTATACAAAAAAAGGCTTGAAAAAGAGCCAAAAAATAATCTTTAAAAAAAACAAAACTTCATGAGACCTGCTTTTCTTTAATTCTCTAACAAATAATTCCCATAACAAATAACATAGCAAAAGAGCATCAAAAAGGTAAAATATAAAAACAAAGTGTCTAAGGAGTAAAGTGCAAAGGACATGATAATGAACATACTACTATATTGCACATGATGATGAAAGGTAATGCTGAAAATGATATTGATAATATTATTCTGAGGAGTTGCAAGGTAGAAAAGACCTCCTGTGGTTCTGTGGTTGTCTTTGCTGGTCTCAGTCTAAGGCTGAAGGTGCTCTGATAGATTTCTGATATTGTTTTCAGTGTCTGTCGTTTCTATTTGTTTGAGATCATTGAAATGCTTTTATTTGAAATAATAATGGTCATGAAAGCTGAGTAATGACCGAAAGAACAAGGTCGCGGGTACAAGTGGCCGAAATGGGTTTTCTCAGGAGGGGGACTGGAGTCTCCCTTAGAGATAGGGTGATAAGTTCAGCCATCCGTGAGGAACTCGGAGTAGAGCCACTGCTCCTTTGCGTTTAAAGGAGCCAGTTGAGGTGGTTCAGGCATCTAGTAAGGATGCCCCCTGGGCTCCTCCCTATGGAGGTGTTCCGGGCACGTCCAGCTGGGAGGAGGCCTCGGGGAAGACCCAGGACTAGGTGGAGAGATTATATCTCCACACTGGCCTGGGAACGCCTCGGGATCCCCCAGTTAGAGCTGGTTAATGTGGCCCGGGTGAGGGAAGTTCGGGGTCCCCTGCTAGAGCTGCTGCCCCCACGACCCGACCCCGGATAAGCGGATGAAGATGAGATGTCCGTATCTAACCTGTACTAACACACTAACATCCTGACTCTTATTCTTCTTTTACACTTTACTCTTGTTGATAGGTTAAAATGTCTTTGTATAGTTGCACTGCCGTTATTTGCTGCTCTGTGTGCCCTGAATTGCCCCCCGGGGACAAATAAAGGTTTTTGAATTGAATTGAATTGATGAGAATTAAAAAAAGCAGAAGCTGCAGTGCACCGCCTGACCTCACGGGGGCGGTAAGTCAATTCTAGAGTAGCTCAACAGTGGCACGGATGTACTGACGGTCCTAGCTAAACATGCTAGTCCCTCTCCTAGCGTTAACAAAAGCTTGTGGATATTCCTAATACGTAAATACGTAAATGACAAACGTTCACGGTAATATTGCGAAAACGAACCTTACAAAATCGTTACTTGGTTATCTGAGACTCTGTAAAGTTAACGCAGCATAAAAATGACAACGTTAGCATTTAGCTAGGGTTAGCACATTATTTGGGCAGAACCGCACCAAATCGGCGCCTGTGAATGAATGAACCCTATTTACGTTTGACGGGTTGCGAGAAGCGTTAATTACCAACATCTAAAGTCATGACTACTGGCGCTGATGTCAGGGATATTCTGGAGTTGGCTGGAGGAGACAATGACGGTCCCATCAGCAAGAAAGATCTCATCAACTCAGACAAGGTGAGAGAGAAAGATGCCCCTAATAAATGCCTATCCGATGTCATATTCCCACAATATTCAAAGGGTTACACAGGCTGTGGGACTCAAAACACAGTGCCATTCCCACAGCAAGACATGGAGAAGAGTATGTTTGCTGTTATTCTGTATTCGAGAGTATTGCCAGTTTTCTTTGAGATAAATAACCCAAATTTTTCCATCACCTGTTTCAGAAAAAAACCAAGAAGGCCACAGAGACGCTGACCTTCAAGAGACCAGAAGGGATGCACCGAGAGGTCTATGCTCTGCTCTACTCCGATAAAAAGTATGGGCGTCTACTGAGTTTGTCTTAAATCTAATCATGTGTGTTTGTGTGTGTATGTCTGCTTTACTTACTCTCAAAGCTATCACGTTGTATTGGATAGGGATCAGAATGAAAATGAGAAGTTAGGGCATTTTGCTCTCATATAAATAATAATTATTCATCAGGGATTCAGAAAAGGAGGAGCAAAAAATGACAATGGTGCACTTTACTTTCTAGCGTGGGAAATCAGAGATTGAGACCAATGACAGCCCAGTGAGTGGTACGCAGCAGAAGGGTTCAAAGTCTCACTGAAAGGGAGAGCTTGTCACTTATATTTTGCTGCTTGTTTTGCATGATGCATCATTTTTTAAAGCTAACACTTTGCACTGTATATCTCTACCCTTGGGCTCTCTGGCCTTGCACTCTGCAATATTTTGTATGTTCTTTTGTTGCTTATCTGTATGTGCTGAATATCCTCATTGAGGTGGTTGGATGAGAACATAGATCGAGCAGATTTTCCACAGATTATGTACCCTTGCTTTGACAAAGACTTGTTTTTCCTTTTAATCCCCAGAGATGCACCCCCTTTGCTGCCTAGTGATACTACTCAGGGCTACAGGACGGTCAAAGCCAAACTGGGTTGTAAAAAGGTGCGCCCCTGGAAGTGGATGCCCTTCACCAATCCGGCTCGCAGGGACGGGGCTATATTTCACCACTGGAGACGTGTGGCAGAGGAAGGCAAGGACTATCCTTTTGCCCGCTTCAACAAGGTAGGGATGAATACACTCACCTCTTTAGTGCTACCAATTATTCAATACAAACACAAAGGATTTTTTATGCTACCCATCTTTAATCTTCGGTTTACTTTTTTTAAGTTATACACCCAGATTCATTATATCCTCTCTCTCTTCTCCACTCTGCTTTTATAGACAGTGCAGGTCCCAGTGTACTCTGAGCAGGAGTATCAGCTGCATCTCCATGACGATGGCTGGACTAAAGCAGAAACAGACCACCTGTTTGACCTGTGCAAGCGCTTTGACCTGCGCTTTGTGGTTGTCCACGACCGTTACGACCACCAGCAATACAGAGTAATCACTTAGCCATTCATCTCCAGTACTCACATTCCCTTTTAGGATACATTGCAAAAATCATAATTCATTAAGTTAAAAGACAAATTTATGGTGATATTCTTCCATTTATATTTCTCAGAAACGTTCGGTGGAGGACCTGAAAGAACGGTATTATTGTATTTGTGGTAAGCTGACTAAGGTCCGTGCAGCTACAGGGACGGAGCCCAAGATCTACATCTTTGATGCCGGCCATGAACGGCGCCGTAAAGAGCAGCTTGACAAGCTCTTTAATCGCACACCTGAACAGGTTTGTAACTTTGTAGTTTGATCTGGATTTAGAATTCTTACGTTGTTGCTGTCAAGATTTCATAACTTAATATATTTACACAACTAAATAATGCCCAGCCAAGACAAAGAGCATCATTGGTAATGCAACGAAATTGAATATGAATATCGCACTTCTCTTGTTTTTCCTGCAGGTGGCAGAAGAGGAATATCTTATTCAGGAGCTAAGGAAGATCGAGACCAGAAAGAAAGAACGGGAGAAAAAGACCCAGGACCTGCAGAAACTCATTAAAGCAGCTGACACAACCACAGAGTTAAGACGAGCAGAAAAGAGAGTTTCCAAGAAGAAGCTCCCACAAAAAAGAGAAACAGAAAAACCGGTATGATATGCACCGATACAATTTGATTTAAGTAAAGCAGAAGCCAACCATTTGTACTTGAGAAACGTTTACCAGCAAATTGAAGAATCATTCGATTACAGAGATTTTATCACTGAGATGGCACAACTGTCAACCTTATGATGTGCTTATTTGATGCAACTGAAATATTTAAGATTTAGCTCAGTCTCAATATCTTGTATTCATCATTTTATATTATTTCAATGGAACCGCTCTGTGTTAGAAAAGAGGGTAAGAAACTGAAGGGGCTTTTTGTGAAATTAAGGCCTGATTTATCCCATAATAATAGTTGAATGTATTTACATGTCAAGTCTATCATAAGTTCAGAGGGGTATCATATCGTGCTCTTATCAGTTATTTCTTTTTCTTCAGGCTGTTCCAGAAACGGCAGGCATCAAGTTCCCAGACTTTAAATCAGCAGGAGTCACGCTGCGCAGTCAGAGGGTATGTATAGCTGGATTAAAACTACAAAAAAAAAGTATTTCCGAAACACACGTTCAATATAAAAACTTCCCTATGATTCTCAAATACCAATGAGGAACTTAAGACGCCAAACTGAAACAAAGAACTACCCTGAAAACCACAGTAGTAAGAAATAATGTCACATTTCTGTATTAAGAACTTATATTTCTCTCTAATCTGCTGACACGTATTCATCAATTAAGTTTAGTTTGAACCACTATTCATATCAAAACAATCTTAGCTAAGCTTGACCCTGCAGTTGATGTATGTGAAAAACCAGAATATCTGACTTGAGCTGGCTATCTCTTATTAGCACTGTGATGATTAATTCTGTTAGTGACTTGTTAATATCTGTAAGACCTAGCAAGGGGACTCTTATTCATCTTCAAGACTGATGAGGAGCTGCCGCTCTCCATGGAAAATGCATTAGCACGGCTAAAGAAGTGAAGTACCCCTCTAGCTAATCAGTCAGACAGACTTCAGTGGATAAAGATATTTTGATCTGGCTCGCTGAAGTGAATTTCATAGGAATTAAAGGCCCTGAGGTGGAGCTGTTTATCCTAATATCCCCTGCACCTTAAATCACACACTTGTGTGTGTCTTTTTGTGTGTTTGTGTGCAATTCAGATGAAACTGCCAAGCTCAGTAGGCCAGAAGAAGATCAAGGCCATTGAGCAGATCCTGCTAGAGCAAGGAGTGGGTAAGTGTGACTAAACATAAACATTTCAAAGTTTTACACTTTGAAACTATCCTCTGTAGCAAAGTTACACTATTAGGATCTTGAATCGGGTATTTGATGGTCTCAGTTTTGTGTTTTCAGTAAAGCATAAACATTTTCAAAACAAATCCTTATTTTCTATCAAAACTGCTTAAAGGAATATGCTGATGATGATTGTTTTAAACATGTACAAGTAAAAACTGGTCTAACAGCAGTAATTTACATATGGGAGCCAGTGTTTCCCCCAGGTTTACAGCGTTGGGGGGGTCAGGGGGATGACAAGAAAATCATGGTTTTCATGTGTTTCCACTGTAGCGGATTGCCCGAATGTTCTTTTGTTAGCGTGCCAGTCTGTGTTTAATCAGACTATTTAATGGTTAGGTTCGTATTGAAAGGTCAATCCCCACATAGATAAATGAATCAGTGTTAAAAGGTGTTAAAAATCACCAGACAGAAGGATCACAATTATACAAGCAATCATCAGAGCCACAATGCAAACTCAGTTTAAATCAGTGTATTACACAATAAGCTACACTCAGCGTCAGAAAACGTATTAAATTAAATAATTGTCCAAAAGGTCCAAATTATGTTCTCCAACAGAAACGGTCCAAAGTTAAATCAAATCAGTGCCCCCTAATATAATGGTAGGGAAACACTGGGAGCTATTTCTTGACCAACACCACCAGGGCGCAGGGCCTTCTCAGAGGTCCTATCCTCATGTTGAAGTTGTCTATGACAAGCATGGGTTACACCATCGTCTTTAAATCGCAATTGTAAACTATTTTTGTGCCGTTTCAATCAAAGTGCTTCAATCTCATTTTCATTCATCTTTGCCTTTGTGTCTCTCTGGATCCAGATCTTAACCCCATGCCCACAGAGGAGATCGTTCAGATGTTCAATGAGCTGCGTAGCGACCTGGTGCTGCTGTATGAGCTGAAGCAGGCCCACGGCAATTGTGAATATGAGCAACAGATGCTGCGTCATCGCTATGAGGCCCTACTGAAGACCGGCAGTGGAGGTGGGTTGGGTGGAATCACAGGGGCCGGACCAACAGCCTTGACGCAGGGCGGAGAACTCAATGCCACCAACAGCACTTCAGCATCCACCCCAGGGGGTGAAGCTCCGCCTTGGCCCAGTGCAGACGACATCAAGGTGGAAGCCAAGGAACAAATAATTGATGTTGTAGGAGCACCTCTTACCCCAAACTCAGTAAGTCACACAGCATAGACACAAAGATATCTTCTAAGTCTTTTGGACCAAGTCAAATCTCAGGTCTTTAGAGGTTAAGTCTCAAGTCGATGAGATATGACATGCAAGTCAAAAGGCAAGTTTTTACGTCAATGAGCACACTCAAAACAAAGCTCCTGTAAGTATAAGTTGTTGACTGAACTTAAATTTGTTTTTGTAACATTATTACCGATTTCACAGACTTTTCAGTTAAAGCCGCAGTCGGCAACATTTGTTTGTTAGCTGAGGATCTCGGTGGTAGTGGGGGAGGGGCATGAGAGTTGGAATTATTCAAATTTTTACTTAGTCAACTCGATTTGCCAGACTTGCTGACTTTAACTTAAATGTCAATGGCTTAAGGCAATCAAGACAATAGCCACTCATATGATTGTTACATTTCTTGCAGTGGAATGTCGAGCGCTGGCTGTTTCTGAATGCACTTAAGTAAACCAGTTACCCACACGCATGCCTTTCACTTTGAATATCAGACTAATACAGATTTATTGAAGGATAGAAAGTAAGTAATCAGACTTCAGTTGAAGGCATTAACAGACATAATGTGAGGTGTGTAACTTAAATATGAATCAAATTTCAATCAAATTTTATTTCTATAGCCGTTTACAATACCCAAAGTGCTTTACATCAAAGCAATACAATAATACATAACAACAATACATAAAAACACAAGAAAGTGCTACATTGCTGCAGGAAAACACAAAAGGTGCTACTAGTGCTGCTGGGTGTTAAAGGCCCTCTAAAGTGCACAAAGTATAAAAACAGGCAAAAATAAGTAAACAGAACTACCCTAGTCCGAGTAAAATTCCAATCTAAAAAAGTGTGTCATCAGCTTCGATTTAAAAATGCTGAGGTCAGTAGTTGTGCGAATGTCAGGGGGCAGTCTGTTCCACAGTCTGGGAGCTGTGACAGCAAAAGAACGATCGCCCCACTGTTTGAATCTTGACCTTGGGACCTCTAACAGCAGCTGGCCGGAAGAACAGAGGGCCCTGCCATGATCGCGGACAGTTAAAATCTCTGACAGTTAGGAGGGAGCCAGGCCATTAACGGCGTTAAAAGCAAACAATAAAAGTTTAATATCAATTCTAAAATGAGCTGGAAGACAGTGGAGTGACGATAGCACAGGGGTAATGTGTTCACACCAGGATGTGCCTGTTAAAAAACAAGTTGGAGACTTATCTGAAAAAAGCTTGTGCTAACAACAGACCTAATCTGTTTATCACATCTGAGCAATAAGACTCTGTTTAAATAGTTAGAATGCGCTCAGCACGTGAACAGTTACATATGGATGACGGATATGTTTTTCAGTCACTTCAAAGTCTTTCCATTTCCTTTAATTCTGATGATGCAGAACCCAGTAAGAGACCAGTCCTTGTCATTGCCCTAGTGACTCCCTGTGATCGGGATAGGTAAATGATTTGAACCTAAGCAATGCAATGCAATTGGCGTCCCGCGAGGGAATATTTCCTGGCCCTTTGAGTAGAAGCCTGTGTGAAAAAGTAATTCATGACTGCTGTCCTTTCTCGTATCGGTCTAAGCGCTACCGTCTCAGCGCATCAAATACCGGCGCGCTGGGAGACTTGCTCCATGCGCTCCCTGTAGGCGCGCAGCCACATAGCTACGCACGCTCCCGCTACGCTCTTGCTTGTGGGTTTCTGAATCCTCTTGGCAACAGCTCGCTAAGCTCCGCTCTGTTGTTGTACTCAATCGTTTCCGTCTGGTTAAATCACCACATCAATGTTTCTTTCTACACCGAAAAAGAAAGGTTGTCACAGAAAACCGCCAGTTCACCAGAGAATGGACAGAGAAGTTTCTGTTTGTGTCACTGTGAAGCCTGTGTTCTGCAACCCTGCAACCATATCTGTTTGGAAAGATTATAAGTTAATAAGGCATTTTCAGAAAAATCATGCTACTCTGCATTTATGTTACGTTAATTTTTGTCAGTCTAGTTTTTGATGAATAAACTAATGTATCATATGTGCTTGTCAGCCTGGTAAAGTAACTAGTAGCTGAAGTAATCAGATAAATGTAGTGCAGTAAAAAGTAGAACATTTCCACTGATTTGTACTGGAGCAGAAGTATAAAGTAGCATGTCAATAAAATAGGAAAAGAGCCTCAAACTTGTACTTTATTTAACAAGGATTGTTTTTTGACAACTTTGTTGCACTTTGAGGCCTATGACTACTATTTACATTTATAAAATAAAGACATATACTTTATGTACTCCTATGGCGCTGCATTGTTTCACAATATCTATTAATGTGATGCTCATATTTTTCCGGCTACTCATTTTTGTCAATCGGCCCCAATATCAAATTAATTGAATAGCCGTGCCCTACGCTAACAGAAGAAACCCCTTCCAGACCTGGATGTGATTGTTTTGTTTGTCATATTGCAGCGCAAACGGAGAGAGTCTGCATCCAGCTCGTCTTCGGTGAAAAAGGTGAAGAAGCCTTGATGAGAACTAGAGCAACGGCTCGTACACGGTGGAGGACAAGGGACCGTGTAAGTTACTCTGGTCACAATGGACACGGCCTCAAGTTTCATGGTTGGACAAGAGGGACGCAGGGGAGAAGGACACTGTTTTGCTGTCCATTTAGGTAGAACCACCACTGACTACACACACACACACACGTTCACGCACAACTTTTCATCTACCAACGAGACCTCCCCACCCCCTCCCCACCTGGCCTTCCCAGCATCTTTGTGACAAAGGCAACAACTGAGTGACATTTCATTCCATTACTGCCTGTCTTCTTGCCTCCACCATTGCTCAGCCTTAGATGAGGCAAGATCAACTGTAAATTGCCAGGCTGAGCTAATCGGGAGATGGGGAAGGAGGTGGGAATGACTGGGTAATTGAAATGAATTGGAATGAAAGAAGAGGCTCTGGGAGGACCTCGAGCCACAATGCTCATTTGACCCATCTGAGGGTTTTTTTTGTAGGCTAATCATGCCGTAGTGTTTACTGGAAATGTGTTTTTCTGTTAGCCTTTAGTACCCCCCTGTAGCTCCCTCTCTCTCTGTCTCTCTCTCTCTCTCTCTCTCTCTCTCTCTCTCTCTCTCTCTCAAAGACGGTGGTTCCATCTGATTCCCGTGTTTTATGTCGAGCTAGTGGGGCTGATTTGTGTTGTTTGTCCTCAGGTGACCTTGAAGATGCTTTAGTCAATGATTCAATAAACCTCATTGTTTTTTTTTCACCCTGCGTGTTGTGCATGTTTATGCCATAGTGGCACAATTTCAAGCGTCCTGTCCCTCTTTCTTAGATGAGATCTCAACTCGGAGGTAATTAGTGTTGAATACACATTTGCCGGGTAAGTTGTAAGATCATGACATTCTTACCTTACCTGTCATCTAAGTTAAGTGACAACTAATGACTTCATTAATATGATAATTAAGCAGTGATCATTCATAGCAACTGAAACTTCATTAGGTTCCCTCTCCATAATATTGCTAATTGCATGTCAATTATGTCATTTAGCCTACTTAGACATTCATTTCTATGCAAATTTTGAATATGTTTGCCCAGAAGAGGGGAGTAATGTGATCTATGCATTCTTTCCATTTACACATCCATAAAGATGTACAGTATACTTTGCAAAAATTCAAGTGTTTAAGGATTCTCTGCCAACTATTGCAATGTGTCTACAAACTCCAAATTACTTCAAAGTAGCTTTTTTGTACCCTTTCCTATCTATTGGTCATTAACCCAAAAAGATTAAATGGTTACTACAAATGAAGGTGTTGAAGATATCTTAAATCCAAGTGTGATTTTGTTAATTTGAAAGATTAGATTTTTTTAGTTTTTTTAAATTAAACTATCTTTGTTAAAGTCTTGATCCTCTCCCAACGTCTGAAGCCTTCCTTCTTAACTGTCATGAACGAAAACAACCTTCATTCACATCTCTAATAAGCTCTCGGAGGTTACAGAAGTAAACCCATCCACACACTGTAGGCCGTTTGATTGAGAGAGAGAGGGGAAAAGAGTGAGAGAAGGCAAGTAAACATGGGTAAAATGGATTTTCTGTGTCTATATTTCATGTTGAAAATTGGCTCATAAATCCAGTGGTTTGATCTATGGAACCCGTTGTTGCTTGAAAAAACCTCCGTAAATGTGTAATTTCTCCCTTGACAGAACACAGCCGAAAGGCTATCTTTCTTTTGCTTCCTCCTCCCCACTCTCTCCTTCTTTTCTCTGTCTCTCATTCTCGCTCCCTCTCTACAAGCCTGGTGTTGGATTAATGCTCTGCTCTCTTCCCCTCTCTTCTTTCATGCTCTTGATATCTTCTTTTCATCACTGCTCATCCATTTATCAAAACTGGGGCTTCTCTTTCCCTTTCTCTCTCTTGATATCTAAACCCATCTTAAGTTATATGGCAGGTATCTTGTAAGATAGGCTTCTAGAAAGTGGAGGTTATTAATAAATGCTAGTCTAAATTGAAAATAGGGGGGTAGGGTTACTTCGCCAGCCATGTGTGAATGATAAAGACCCCCAGCAGCTTCCATATTGCTCCATCTGCCATGAGCTCCATTCAGGCTACAGTGTACGTTCTGCAACACTGATGTGAAAAGCATGAGGCAGAACACCACAGTGGAGTGTCTTATAATGTGGTTGTGATGGCATTGAGATGGGATCTCTTTATCAAGGCCAGGCTGAGGCTTTAATCATGGCCTAAGAGGTGCACTAGCTGTTTATCATAATTGAACTGTATCCAGGCTAATCGCTGGCATACGTCACTGTCGAGAGGTCGCTCGGCCGCACACGCGGGCGATGCTGGTGGTGGTGATTGAACACACAGTTAAGAGAAAAGATGTGTACTGAGGGACATAAGGCAGGAAGAGGCAGGTAATAGCAGATGTGATAGAACCCTGTTCAAATACATCACGCCTTGAGGTAATCGCTGATGTGACAATGATTAGATTGTCGATGCCTCCTTGCTGTGGCACACTGCTTTATACCCATCATGTCGCATACAATCACTGATTACTACAAGGGAAAGAGGCAGCAATGGTGCAATAGGAGTGTAAGGACAGGGTCTGGATAATTTCCTTCCTGAGCTCGGGATTGAGTGCTTACTATATGGGCCATAACAAATGTCCAAAACAGACTTTCACCTCTATGCCCCTCTCTCAACTCCATGTTTCTCATTTTGACTTTCACCCCCTCCTATTGAGGTCACCTTGAGGGAGAAAACTTTTAATCATCGTTCTACATCAAATTCACCTGCTCCCTCTGGGACATTGAGCTGCAACAAAGGAGAGGGTAGTTGAAACTGCAGGTTGGAAAATCACAGTTGCCCACAGGGCTGGACAGTGTAAGTCATTTCCACTGGATTCTTTGCTGGTGGGGGAAGGCCTGTTGCAACACAAACCCAATCACTGGCACTAAGCAGTGCTTACAGCTAGGCATTAACCCCACTGTCCACTCTCCACATTAAAGCCCCGGGGAGGCAGAAGAGACTGGAGTGGAGTAGAGCGAACTAAATCTAGACTTCCTATTCCTCAGTACTGTGCTCCTCTCGGGAACATCTCTGCTTCAATCAGGTGTTGTTGTATTTCAAGGTGTCCTACCTTGAAAAGAATGAAAGGAATAGGATGGTGATGAAATAGAAAAAGTCATTTTACAAAAAGAGATTTCCTTGTCTTGCCATATAGTGAGCTAAAAAAAAAATAATCAAGGAGATTTAGGTAATAGATCCACATCCAACAGTTAAAGAGCAACACTGGCGCTTGTTTGGACTTGTGTTTCTGTCTGTATGAAAAATGTAAATCGCAATAACTCCTATGTTCTGTGTTTTAGTCTCCACTAACTCCTGAAAAAAATATCAAGTCTCTCTGCTGTTTGGTGCTGAGCAGGTCATGTACAATGGGTTTGTCAAATTTGACACCAACAGCTGCCTGCTGCAGAGCAGGTTGATGAGAGGGGTGAGAGAGAACCAAAGAGGGTAACTGCAGAGATGGGTGATCATTCTCTTTGGGTTTATCACACATTTACGCGTTTCACATAGCACATAATCATTTGATAGATTGTACATGGCATACAAACTTAAGTAGTGCAGCCAGTAGATAAGTAATGTTTCTATATCAAGTGATGGAGAATGCACAAAGACAAGGTTAACCTTAAAATTGTACATTATACATACATTGTATAATTTACAATTTTACGGTTAACCTTGTCTTTGTGCATTCTCCATCACTTGATATAGAAACATTACTTATCTACTGGCTGCACTACTTAAGTTTGTATGCGATTTACAATCTATCAAATGATTATGTGATGATTGATTGATTGATTATGTGATGAATGATTACAATGTATGTATGCATGTCCCAGTTTGGTGCTCAGCTTTTATTTTATTGTCTATCTGAGCTAACACGATGAAGAAAGTGGAGCACATAGGGGTTAGCAGAGTGTGCTCTGTTCAGGTCAGAGCTGTGATTGCATGCTGACTATAAACTAGACCAGGTTGGACAGATGAGCTCCACTCTGTTCTACCATCAGCTCTCAGAAACAAACCAGTTTGATTTGATTTGTCAGCGAGAGATAGAGAGGCATCGGAACAACATGTGACAGAGTTTCAGTGCAGCGAATGTCCCTCTCTTTACCTGCGCAGTTCTAACAAAGAAAAAAAAATCCAATTTACCATGTGGATCCACAGCTGTCACGGCAGGGGAATTAAACATTACCCATAACTCACTGGGGGTGCAGAGCAGGTCAGTGGATGGCAGGGATGGCAAGATCACTCTGGGGTGCAATAACAAAGGATTTTAACCTCTGACTCCGTCACTAGGGCTGCTGGCAGAGCATCCGCCGCACCAACAGCGGCTTTCACCGAGATGGTTAGCAATCTCTTGGTTGAGTTGACGACTCAACTTGCCGGTACACACCTTACAACCGCAACCCCCCCCCCCAATCACTCAAATTTATCCCTAACACAAACAGGAAGACATGGGAAAATGTCATCATAAATGCAATGTTTTCCACCCCGCTGGGTCCTGGAGCAGTTCCTGTGATTCTTCATAGGGGGTTTGCTGAGATCCTGAAGCGTCCCTGTGTCATCACCCACACAGGCTGACTGCTTGCCTGGCTGGCCCGCCACCACCAGAGCCTCAATTACCTGACTGACGTTTCATTAGCGCTTGCAGCTGATCCCGTGGCTGAGAGGCAGTGGGGCGCAGAGGAGCATGGAGCTAGAGAGAGAGAAGGGGGAAGAGAAGGAGGCTTCAACGCATTACATTCTCATGCGCTGTCAGAGTCACAGCTCCAAGTACAGCCACACAGCCACTCATTACATTGCAGTCATTTAGTACATGCTCTTATTGAGCTGGACTGTGTGTATGCTATAATAGAGCTTGCTGGGTTTTATCTTGTGACACCAGTTCTGAGCTGACGTTCGCATTCCCGTCCTGGCTTGTTGGAGCAACTGAGAAGTGTGAGATGTTGGAGGTGTATGTGTGCATGTGTGATATAAGGTAGCAGTCTGTAAGAGACATATCAATATGATGCAGCAAACTGATCAGAGGTTTGTCTGTTCTTGTGTTTTTTGTGTGTGTATGATAACATGTGTGAAACTATATATTTGTGGTAGCGTGTCCTGTGTGCATACCTGGGTTTATGTGTGATGTGCGTGTGGCCTCTTCAGCCTTGGGGTTAGTGCAGGCCATGTCAGAGATGATCCAGGGTGGAGCTGAGGGGGCTTATTGAGACCCCCGGCCTGAGCCTCTCCACAGAGCCCACGCTTGGCTGGCCTCTACTTCCCATTTGTCATCCTGGGCCAGTAAAACCCCTTGAGAGATTAGGGCAGAGCAGAGAGACTGGAGGAGTAGCAGGAATAAGAGGATCAGTTAAGCTATAAACACAGACAAGTTTGTGTCTCTCCCCCACTCTGACACTGTGACAGTTTGTAATGGCTGTCAAAAGTTCGCTCTGTGCCGTACATCTTCCTTTAAAGGACACGGCAGTCCCTCGATGTGCCATATCTCTCTTGTTTGAAAACACAACAGGTATAAGAACTTCTATCAGTTTGATCAAATGTTATGTGCAGTGTGAAAAGCGGGCTCGAGTTGGACATTAAACAGAGGAGTTAACTGTATCGACCCACATTGACCTGAGCTAATGAACCGCGACCCAATGCAGAACAGAAAATGCAACGGTTTGCCTATAATTAGAGTTCTGTGGCACACAGACCATCAGTCAAATCCTGAGAGCTCCTTCATCTCCATATTTTTGAATATTCTACTTAATTATGCAAAGGGAATAGTGAGGTAGGCGAGAAGTTTAAAGAAAGCCTCATAAAGTCCTTATTAAGAGCAGAGGGGATTAATGACCGTTAATATGAGGGCAATCAAACATTTAATGCAAAGGCCCTCCTGCAGGCAAACAGTATTTAAATGAGTCAATTAGACATTCATTATCTACAAGCCTATAAGTGGAGTCAGATCTGCATAAGTGTTGGTGCAGAGAATCACTCCCCTCTAAAAAGGAACAAATGAAATATTAAAAAAAAGTTAACAACTTAGACGTGGAAAATGTACAAATATTGATTGCTAGAGGGCTAGTTACATGTTGTCATCAAATCAGGGATGAATGCGCGGTATCCACTCGAGATTGTCTCATAAATCATAATTATCGAGTTAGCATGATCTCTCCTCCCAATTAGCTGTGTAGCATTGTTGAAGTCGAATGAGAGAGGGGAAAGGGGGAAGCCCTCCAATTGTCCAATATAAAATCACATCAAATCCTATATGTGAATCCTCCAGATTTACTGTAAGTGCCTCTAAACTATTTCCATGCTTAAAATAAGTAGGTATACACAAATATATACATATTCTGCAGAGGATGACTTGAATAATGTACCAAACTATGCAGATATATCATTGTCAGGACTTCCTCCCTCCTCCTCCACGTATCCTTCTTTCTTTCCCTCTCTCCATGTCTGAGCCTCCACTCTTGTCAGTTGCCCCAGCACACAATTACTGTGTGTGATTGCTATCAGGCGGGACGGTCGGGGAGGCTCCCAAATTAGGGCCTAAATAGGATTTCCTACATGGCGAAGGGCACAGGCCTGGACATGGTAATGAAAGCCTATACATCACAATCAGGCCGACAATCCTATTCATACTGCAACACATTACTCTCACTCCTCATAATTATAGAGGGGTGACAGACGGGCCTGTGAGGCATGGTGGAGGAGGCGCAAGAGGGAGGAGGAGAAGGAGGCGAATGTTAGTGGGGGTTACTGGGAAGGTGGCTGAGCAGTGTCACAGTTAGTGTCGAGTGGCTTCTTCTCCCCACCTCTGTGATCTCTTGATCCTGGAGTGACCAGATTAGGTTGGAGTCCACTGGGTTCAATTCTACATAGTTCCAGCGTGCAATCCAGCCACCTATAGATCTGTGTAATTATAGACAATAGTTCTAATTTGAGCATTCGCTCCCCAATGGGAAGATGCTTCCAATGGGACACTGACCACATCTTCCATCAGACTGACTGACACCGGCACAAACACACACACTCCCTCACACAGAATGAGGCTATGAGATGTGAGGGGGACAGCTTTGCGATCAATACCATGAGCAGGAATCAGCGATGGGGAGAATAAGACAATGGCCTATCAGATTGAGGTTGACTTCTCCTTGTATGTGTGGCAGGCCTGTGACAATAGATTGGCCCAGAAATCCAATGGCACTAGCCGACAGAGGGTAAAAAAAGAGGAGACAGATGAAAAGAAAGATTGCTAATGCTCTCCAAGCAGGCATTTTAATCTGTGACAGAGGAGGGATTTGGTGAAAGCCATTATCACACAGCCACCCCCCCCCCTCCTTCTCCCTCCCCTTTCTTTTCTGATAAGACAACCTTATCAGACTGCTTGGGGGTGAATGTGCATGTGCGTGTGTGTGTGTATGCGGCCACACCTTTGCATGTGTTTGTGTTGCAAAATGGGATATTCGAAATGCGATTCATTGGACCTCAGAAAGCCCCTTTCTATCGATGTAAATCACCTTAAGAACTCAGTCAAACGGTAAGCATCGTAAAGTGGATTCAGATCACAATAACCCACTTCACCAGGCAAAGAAGCACCCATGACAACGAGGGAACATGAGGAGCATTGTTACTTGGGTTCCCTGCTGAGGCCCCGGGGAAGAACCCAACTTGAACCCTCCTCTCTGTAATTCAGACTCAACCACAGACAATCTATTCTTTTGCACATTAGTCTGGTATTTTTGATCTTGTTAAATTTATTACATTTTTTTCTAATATATGTTGTCTGTATAATATTGTTGTTTGTATATCTGGAGTTTTGTAGCAAAAATAATCCCCCCCTGCGAATATTAAGGTATTTTGGGTTCTGTGTGTGTGTGTGTGTGTGTGTGTGTGTGTGTGTCTCACCTGCAGCTGCAGAAATACCTCTCATCTCATGCTCACATCACAAGCTTCAAAAGAGAGAGATGAGATGATGATGGTGTCTGCCCACTCAGGTCACATATTCACCTCTGGAAACTTCTTCAGCTGGACCAGGTGCAGAAGGTTGAGGTGTGTGTGTGTGTGTGTGTGTGTGTGTGTGTGTGTGTGTGTGTGTGTGTGTGTGTGTGTGTGTGTGTGTGTGTGTGTGTGTGTGTGTGTGTGTGTGTGTGTGTGTGTGTGTGTGTGTGTGTGTGTGTGTGTGTGTGTGTGTGTGTGTGTGTGTGTGTGTGTGTGTGTGAGAGCAGATGGAAAGATGCGCTTGCGATGACTGTAATGGACTGATAGAGGTCAACTGGCTGTGTATGCGTGTGTAGCCGGGTTGACAATGTGTTTGGATGCATGTACTGTATACTGTATGTACTTAAATGTCTGCGAATGTATGCTTGTGTGTGGATGCATATATTTGCGTGTTTGTGTGTGTTGGACAGCAGCCTATATCCACTTAGTGCTTGTGTGTCTCCTCAACATGGTGTCCCTTCTGTGATCAGGACAATCCATCAGGCCCTGCCGCTCATTAATCACCGGACAGACACCCTTGCACACACACACACACACGCACACACGCACACACGCACACACGCACACACGCACACACGCACGCACTCACACGCACACACACCTTTGGGATCAGGGCAGGCAGTGATGAACAGTAGGTTTAGTTTAGTGGAGCACTCACACCTGCACCACAAAGAGCATGTCGGCACCAGACGACACAAGATGTCCCTGGACATGACCGTGGTCTCGGAGGGCTTCTTAAAGACAACCTGCAGAAACAAAACGCTGCACCTCAAAGATTGTATTACGATTTTACTTTAGTTTTATCACTTTATCCTCAACACTTATTCTTCTATTTCCACATTTCTTTGAAAGGACCCTTATTATTTATCTGATTGCAGATAAATTGTAACAAAAAGCCAATGTGTTCCGCCTTGTTTGCTCTCCACATGGACTGTTTACCTGCATGCAAACAAAGCATGCTCAAACGTGATTGATAAATACTACTCAGACTACAAACTGAAACCAGAAGGCTTCTGGTATCCAAATGTTGTCCCATTGCCTACAGAACCTACCTATGCAGAATCTGTTAATCTGTTTTTTTCATTGCTCTTTCTTTCACAAGTACCCCAACGTTATGAAAGTGCAATACTTTCTAGGGATTCCAAAAGATCCTACAAATTAAATGACAAAATTGACCATCTCTTCATATCCTCCTGAACTACACAGATAAGTGTTTTATAATCTGGTGCTGCAAAACAAAAATGTCAGTGCTTTACAAATCTGTTTTATGATGTGACAATGCTGTAGTTAAGGTTGGGTTAGGTTTACGTTCGGTAAGAAGCTGGACATGGACAGCAGCCCCCTGTGTTAAAGGCCAAACTGTTGTTGACCCATGCACCCCAACAGACTCTGTGGCTCAAAATTACTTCCTTTGCTTCTGATGGACAATAGTCATGCTTCCTTTGACCATGTGATGTCTTTTTCACCTAAATGTCAATACATATAATTCGTAAGAATTTTCTGGAATGACTTTTGCTGTCGTTGATCTTGAGGAAATACAAAGTCGCTTGAGGAGACACTTTCATTTGAGTAGGTCACCGCTGGATAGCTGATGCCACCATTACAACCCTGAAGTCCTCTTTGCCTCTGTGCTCGTCTCAAGTCTCCACTCACGGCCTCTTACTATGGATCACCACATCGGAGCTGAGCAGCCCTGCATAGAACCAGTGTACTGGCTAATTCACTATTGATCCTGGCCCATAGACCAATTTCCACTTGTGTTTGGTTTGGGACTACAGTTTCGGTTACGCTTCGTCTCTCCCTTAGGGGCTAGGGAGGAGCCCCTGCCACTCTCTTATCAGGAAGAGAGCACACACACAAAGAGTGTGTTGGACGGAGAGAGATGGGAAGTGAAAGGAGCGTTACTAGCTTGCAGAGAGAGGGAGATAGGTCATTAGTGGATGGTGATGAGTTCCAGAGTTTGAGAGAAAGCAGAGTGGTACTGGCTTTGTGTGAGGTCGCAGTGTGTTATGTACCCAGGTGACTCAAATGGACTGGCCGCCGTTGATTCCTTCAGGGCAAATCTTTCGTGCAGGGAAAATGCGGATGTGTTAGAATTCAAGTGACAAATGGACAAGATATACAGAGCTGTCCATGGTGCTGAAAAGAGGTGACATTAAAAGATGGTCTTTCTTTCTTTCTTTCTTTCTTTCTTTCCTTTTTTCTTTCTTTCTTTCTTTCTTTCTTTCTTTCTTTCTTTCTTTCTTTCTTTCTTTCTTTCTTTCTTTCTTTCTTTCTTTCTTTCTTTCTTTCTTTCTTTCTTTCTTTCTTTCACCCATTCATCCAGACATGGAGGCCAGTTATTCTATGAGGTAACTGGTGGTTAATGTGTGTGTGTGTGTGTGTGTGTGTGTGTGTGTTTAGGTGATATGACTGGGAAGATTCATTAGTTTTGTGTCACTAAGTAAATGTATGTTGACCTGGGCCACTGATAGACAGACACACTCCCCTGATACGATGCTACGAGCCAATCTTCTGCACACACACGCACGCACGCACGCACCGCGCACGCACGCACGAACGAACGCACGCACGCACACAGGCAGGCAGGCAGGCACGCACGCACGCACACGCACGCACGCATGACGCACGCATGCACGCATGCACAGTGCTTCAGAGATCAAACTTGTCCACTCCTCCTCACACTCCTCTTTTACCTTCCTCTATCTACTCACCTCTCACTCTCCATTGTTGCTGTCTCCACATCTCTTCCCATCACCCCCAAACACACCTTCTCTCCTCTTTATCTACCCACCTCTCACTCTCCATCTATCCACCCCTTCTCCTCCCTCTCTTAAACCTGTCCCTCCTGCATCCCCCTCTCCGCCTTCCCTCTGTCTCTCTTTTTCTTTCTCCAGTAACAACATTCCCTGGACTAATTGCAATTCTGTCAGCAGGTAAATGCTTTGTGACCAGTCGCTGACAGTCACGCCAGCCAGCCCCCAGGTTGCCACTGACAGTCATTGTGGGGCAGACGGGACAGCCTCGGCAGCGTTGGCAGTCAGTTAGCAGGCAGTGTATATGGATGTGGCCTCTCAGCTGAATAGTGAGACTCCAACTGTCTGCTAGTGTGTGACACTCCCATTACCCCGCCACAGAAAAAGGTAGACAGCCACAGAACAGCTGGATAATGCACTGTCTGACTGACGATACACTCTACCTCTCACACACTCTGCTTCTCACCTCATCTCTGGGGCCTATGACAACGCCATCTTGATACTGTCAGGTTAGGAGCCAGCAAGTGTGACATGTCAGCGCTCACACAGTTGACTCCTGATGTACGATATTAAGGCAAAAGGATGCTGGGTCAGGGGGGAATGGGGACTGATGATGAATGATGGATTAGAGGAGATACAGGGGTAACACATTTTTATACACAACTGCAACACCTGCCACACTTGAATCCTTTCCGTTACCATCAATCGAAAGACAATGTGGTACTTTTATAACTGTGCAGAATGTATTCTTAGCAAACAGGACATTAAATGTAGAGTCAGCCTTAGCATAGCTCCTTGATGACCAGGCTCAGCTAATTAAAGCAGGCTGTTGACAGTTGTCAGCCTGACCCTTAGCGCAGCGCTCCCCTGAGGGGCCTGTTAGCATGCTAATGCTAATCCCCAGTGACGGGGGACAGGGCAGGCCTGTCCCCTGCAGCCCCCACTGTTGTGACCACAGGATGTGTCAGGACAGGCACAGTGATGTGCTAACATGGAGATGTCCCCATGTGCATGTCACACATCTGTAATTAGAAAAAGAGGCAGGCAGCGGGAGGGCTGTAGGGGACAGTTGTTGTGGGACCACTTGATCTCTGTTCCTGGACACGGCTCAGAAAAGAGCAGCCTGCGCCTAAAACAAGCTTATAAAAGAGCAACTGGTTTCACAAGCTTTAATGCGACGATTCGCCTCATGTAAGCTCGCGAGGCATGTTTGAGATTTGATGTGAGCAAGTTCACACAGAAAAAAGAGCAATACAGGGCAACACAAAACAAAATCCCAAAGCAGTTAACATTGTAACTGAGGGGGGGGAAGAGAACAGTCGTACACCTGTCTGCCTGTCAGTCTATCTGTCTCTCTCTCTCTCTCTTCTCCTCTTCAAGGGAAGGTCAAGGACACATGCATATTCATGGAGAAGCCTGGCACAGGATCGATGGCTTTTAATTGTTTTCTCTTGGTTAGTGGAGGGACGTGCCAGTGTCTATTGATCTGTTTGAGCAGAGGCCACTCACAGAGCACGACTGAGAGACCTTTACCTGACTGAACACCGATAGACCTTGTGTGTGTGTGTGTGTGTGTGTGTGTGTGTGTGTGTGTGTGTGTGTGTGTGTGTGCGCGTGCGTGCATGCGTGTTTATGTGTGTGTGATTAGGATTGTGACACACAAAACCACAGGCTGCAAGAGAAGGCCTCATGGGGCTTGGAGGTAGATAGACATACACAAAGGTGACACACCACAGCAGACACAAAGAAAACAGTACAAGGTTTTCTAGGTGGAGATTTGAATGATGCTGTCGCACAATTCCACTGACATTGAGCGAATGCATACTTTTATTTGTGTCTCATTCAACAAACTTACACACAAGGTTTACAAAACACTACTTACATTGTGCACACAGATAAACAAAAAAGAAGGCAAACATGTACGGTAAAACATCATTAAACATACAACATTACTACGCCACAACATTTATTTGAGAGTAACAGATACTTTTCAGATAAATATTTTGCATGACAAAATTGTTGGCCTTATGAAAGGTAATGCGTTTTTAAAGATTGAATGGTTTAGCGCTGCAGAGGAAATAACTTGAGCTCAAACGTTAAGTGAAGAGCTATAACAGGAAATAGAGAATCTTTCCTACCCAGTGATTCACCTGTTATTTTGAGGACATATGCAGACGTATATGCTTAAAATTTTATTTCTGTGCAAAACGTTTGAAGAACAAGTGCATTATTTATTATATAGAAGTACAAATTGCAATATTTGTTGCAGATGGTGATTTAATTGGTCCACTGTTTACAGATTTCATCTACTTGTGCTGAGTAATTAAGGAGGACTGTATGGCTAATATATTACGTTTTTTTTAAGTATTACAAGTTTACTTTAAAGAGATATATGATGTTATCATTCATGCTTGAGAATGTTTAATGTGTGAGCGCATGATACCAAAATTGATGTTATTTTTGTAGTGTAGTGCAGTATTATTAAAGGCTGCCACTACACGTGCAATGGAGTTTGCACATTGTATAGACGAGTATATTGAGAGTAATGTACCAAATGTTCTATTGTTATTGATATGTGTGTTTTTGTTTATTTTCTTTTATTTAGAATTACCAAAAGAGTTTGCCACTAGAGGTATTTATGTACTGAAGTACCTTATGCACTGAAGTGATTTACTGACTTAGCTACAACTTTGAGGCACTTCAAGTTAGCCTAGTATTCAAGTCACTGTACTAAAGTGGTTAATGCACTTCATATGTTATTAACCTAGAGTTAGGAACCTAGGATACATGGAAGTTTGCGAGCAGTGACAGTTACTGTACATCATTTGGAATTTCGTACGTAAAGGTGGACAAATGAGTGCACAAATGAGCCCTAAAGGTAACAACTATTCTTAATCACATAACAGGTTCTCATAAGCACCTGCTGTAAAATCTTCAAATAACAAAATATTTAAATATTTTTCTTTTTTTTTAATTAAAGAAGTTCTCCATGTTTTAACTTTGACACTGTTTCTATGGTAATAGACATCTACATCTGAATGTTTGGCCTACATTGTGAATACCAGATTAATGTTTTCACCTGCCTGCCAGCCAAGAGAGCTTCCCCTCTGCATAGATTATCCCCTTCAGAAGCCTCTTCTCTCTCTTTCATTTATTCCTTTGTAGCTGGTTGAATTTGTCAATTTGAACAAGCGAAGTTGGGATATTGGTGGCGAGTAGGGAGCAAAAGGAGGGTACACAGAGAGCAAGGGAAAGAGAGAGGGAGAAAGATAAAAAAGATTGTGACAGTCATCCATTTGACCCCGGCTGTTGAGTGAAAGCAGCCTGGCTTGTCAAATCTCTGTGCTAACAGTGAATAGCCATATCTGTGCAGAGCATAGAAGGGTGTCATGCACTATGGTTTCATGGTTCAGGATAAGGCTGGATAAAGCCATTGGCTGGATGACACACAGACAGACACACTTTCTCTCAAACTCCCTGTCTCTCGCTCTCAGTTACTGTCTTGACTTGAGATTCCGAAGTGTGAACACTTATTTCGATCAAGTCTGCATCTTTATATGGAAACTGACTATCAATGCAAACCCCCTGCTGTATCTAAAAGAGAGGAAGCAGTTTCTTGCTCAAAGATTAAACCTTGTACCCTCCGATTATTGAACAATGAGAGTCTCCTATCCCCGCCCTCCTCCTCTCTCTGCTACGCTGTAATATCCTCCTCATTCACGCACACACATGCAGGACCTATTACTGCCTCATTAGCCTGAATCATACAAGAATTAGACTCCAGCCTGCTTACAATAGCTCTGAGAACGGGCCTTTTTTTCGCTCAGGAGTCAGGGGTTAAGTTACCAATCAAAATAGCCAGGCAGATGTATTGAGACATTTTAATATTGGCCATTGTGAGAGCTCTAAAAAATTTTAATCTCTCTCTGGCACGGCTGCCCCCCAAGGCAACTCAAATAATGGTCTTCGGGAGGGGGGGTCGGTGTTCAAAGAATTGATGTACCCTGTGGCATTTGGATAATTGTGTTGGAATTGTAGCCACCTTGAACAGCTTTCAGGCTGAGCGCCCTTTCTTCATTTGACTTCTTTGCTTTCCTGGACCAACGATTTTTCTGCTCTCTCACCCTCAAACATTAGATTTCACTTTCTCTTCAGGTCCCCCTTTGGTGTCCCTTTCCCTTTAAATCCTCTGAACCAAGCTGCTTCAGATGGAAATCAGAGGGAGACTGCCCACACTAGGAACCAATAAACTGTGAGTGCTAACACAGTCTGTTAGCTCCATTCTGGACAAAGTGGACCAGGTGATGCTGCCGTCCCCACAGTTAATATAATGTAAACCACCAGAGGGGGCCAATGATGAAGATTAGGCTGCACCTCCACCAGTAAGTTCACAACATTGTTTTACATGTTTTACAACTGGAAAGACGATTATTTCTACCTCACCTGTCAGATCTCCCTTTCTCCTCTTTAATTCCTCGTACTACACATGGTATGACCCTCCTCATCATCCACACACCCCTCCTCCCCCGTCTTGGTGGTCGTGTCCTCTCCCAGGGTTCAGACTAATGACTAGTGACAGTCCACTGAGGGGAGCGAGCTGTTTGCAGTCAGCAGTGCGTTTGTTGGTAATTATTTTCCAGAGTGTCACATTAGTGTCAGCCTCATGGCGGTGAGAGAGGAGAGAGGGCGGGGGCCCTGGCTGTCTGGATGGGTGAGGCGGAGAGGTAGGGGAGGGGAAAGGGTGTGATGTTTGGTGGTGGGCAGTGTTGTGTTTATGTGTGTAGATTGAAGTGGTATGTTGAAGACACAGACTGTCACTGCACTCTTTGCCTCGTGGGGACAAGATTTAGGTGAGCGTAAGAAAGGGGATCGGTGTACACCTTCCCTACTGCTTTTCACTCTTATTTTCGTCCTGAAAATATTTGTCTTAAAGTATAAATCTGGTGAAAAATAAGATAAGATGAAGACTAAACCATGTAAATGTAAATCGCTGTGGTGCTTCCATGCAAATGTTATCCTCATGTTCATGTCCAAATCGTTTGACCTCTTTTTTATGTTGTTGGTGAGTCTTGGGTCACCTGGATTCCCATAATACCTTCTGAATTATTAATTTGTGTCCAATAGAAAATTAATTGGGGGTGATTTTGCACGGCACTGCATTCACTCTGTCTTTCAGGCAATGTCAATGTTCACTCCTAAAGGTCCGGTTCCTGTATCGAATCAATGCAAGGATGATACATTGTTTCATTTTTCCAACTTTGCATTCACTAAGGCAAAAACTCAAACAAGTCAAGAAAGTGCAAACAAAAGCCATGTGGTGATTAGTATGTAATCTGAACTCAAAATATTGTTGTAAAACGCGGGCTGGGATGGCCTCCAAACAGCTCTCACAGACCCCCAATACGTGAGATAGATTTTTTTTCATGGCCACATGCACTTCCACATGAGGGAGAGTGACTTTAGTCTCTGCTCAGAACGCCATTACTACATCACTATATCTTTGCAAAGCGAATATTTGTTTGCCGCTGTATTAATGTTCTGAATGTTGAGTACAGCTCCTGTGAGACAGCGGCTAATAAATGATTTAATAATGCAGGCATTTTGAGGAAGACGCTCTGCCATCAGAAGACGGTTGTCCACTGCTACTTGACATGAGCAAACATGCAAATAGTCTACTGGTTCACCAGTCCCCAAAAAAGGAAAAGATATCATTTTAACCAATGACATGACAAAAAATGGTACGTTCCAGTGATTGGTTGAAACATGCGCCTTAGCTTTTTTAAAAAAAAGTTTTTTTTGTTTTTTTTACAATTTTAAACTTGTGTCTCACCTCTAAATACAGTATGTATGTCTTCAGACTAACATACAGGTTGTTCTGGTCTTTTTGGTGACAGTAAGAAAAAAAAAATCATTAAAGCTACAATAAACTGTAATTGGAAAGCAGTACCCTGAACTCTTTTTCCCTGTTGGATATTTTGCCTCTTTTACAACCACTTGACTCCACAGTGTTCTGTTGATAAAACTTTTCAGTTCAGGGAATTTTACTTCAGCAGTACAGAGACAAATCTGAGTACATGCAAACAGTATCGGCCCGCTGACACGGGTGTGCTGTGAATGTGTAAACATACAGGATACTAGTGTTTGTGTTTGTGTGTGTGTGGTGTGGTGAGGGGCAGTCACCAGCTCCTTTGGGAGGAAGCGATCAATGATTGAGACCATAATGCACCTCTCTGTATTCCTCCTCACATTCACGCTCACTGGCTGCTTTGGGGAGCTGACACACACACACACACACACACACACGCACACACACACACATACGTCCACTTTCCCTCATACGCACATACACATTGTCACATGTTCGACAGCTCATCTCTCACACGGTCCCTTCCACTCCATCTTGTAGCTGTCTGGTCGATGGCCTCTCTCTCTGTCTCACTTCCACTGCTCAGTCTTTGGCAGACTGCTCTGCTCTGGCGCTGTCTCTCCCTATGTTAATATAGTAGCTAACCTCTCTCCATAGCACTGCTACCAGACAGTCTCTATGTTGATATACTGAGGAGAGTGTAGAACTCCGCCGCACAACTACTACCCAACTGACTCCAGAGAACTGAGCACTCTTCATCTCCACCACTGCTGCTGCCTCTGCCAGGCTCCTGCTGGGGCACTCAGTTGTCCTGTGTACTTTTTTTTTTTTTTTCTCATTTTCATGCTCTTCTGCTTTTGATTAGGGGAAATCATGTGAATTTTGAAGATAATCTGCTGTAATTGGAGATTGTGAGTCTCACAGCAAAAGGTAATTATCACTAATTGGTCTGTGGAAATGATTACAGCAGTAACTTAGTTTACTCCAAGCCCCCAAAACAAGAACAGGGAATGAAAGGAGGAGAGTAA
Organism: Echiichthys vipera; assembly: GCF_963691815.1. Taxonomy (NCBI): domain Eukaryota; kingdom Metazoa; phylum Chordata; class Actinopteri; order Perciformes; family Trachinidae; genus Echiichthys; species Echiichthys vipera. The sequence goes on from NC_139828.1 coordinate 14,589,511, forward strand.
AAAAAAATTATACATGACTATTAACTGTTTGCGATTCCAATTACATATTGTGAAGGTTAAAAGACTCTACTGATGACCCCTGGCATCGTAATAAAAGAAGTGGAGAACTCTCATCACGTTGATTTAATTTGCCTCAACTCATCTCTTACTTGTTGGTAATTACACCGAAGACCACAGAACCTAAACTGTACAATTGAAATGATATTAAAATTGCTTGAAAATGATTCAAGTCTGTGAGATGGTACAGAGGAACCACGCTGATAAGCACAGATGCAAACAGAGATCGAATCAAAGCATAAACGGCATACATTAAGATGTTACGCTCTGGTTGGGCATGCGCGTATGCGTATGGCAGTCAAGAAGACAAGCCAAGTGACTCACCTCCTGCCAGAAAATGAAGACATACAATTAACATCGTATCCCATCATCCTCAGCTGAGCGGGCAGGCCTGTAATTGGCTGGCTGACCAGCCTGCGTGGCTTCAGGTGGCAATTTATTCTGGGAGCCATGCAGTTTACCCAGGGCAGCTAACGGCCCCTGTGCCATAACCTGGCTGAGGCAGCGGGGACATCATTAACACTTCGCTGGGCCTGCAGGACACACACCCATCATCATCCACTATACACCGCCCACAGCCACTAGCACATGGGGCAAATTGGAGGAACGGGGTAGAAATAATAATCGGAATGTCAATGAGCCACTTGTAGTGAGTGTGTTTACTGATCAGCTGGCAAATTAGGATATTCTTGACTCTTCCTGCTGAAAGAATAGAATCCCACTTTCCTAGATTAACTCTGATTATTAATTTGTAATAAAACAAACGTCATCCTTACCCTAAGCAGATTTCATTCATGTTAGTTCAGTCATACCTAACCTTCGACTATGAGGTGTGTGTGTGTGTGTGTGTGTGTGTGTGTGTGTGTGTGTGTGTGTGTGTGTGTGTGTGTGTGTGTGTGTGTGTGTGTGTGTGTGTGTGTGTGTGTGTGTGTGTGTGGGTGTGTGTGTGTGTGTGTGTGTGTGTGTGTGTGTGTGTGTGTGTGTGTGTGGAGGCATGTGGTTGTCTAACCTCAAAACAATGTGAGAGGGTGCTCCCTAAGCAGAATAATGACCTTGCTTTGTCATAAGGAAGACATGTGTTACACACTCCCATATTGGTCTGAGGGCAAGACTGTTACAGAGTCCGTCTGGACTCTGGTTTATGTGTCCATTTAAAGGTCTGCATCTGCTGTCTGGCCCTCCGCCTCCTCACAACCGGCTGTCTCTAGGTGTGAGAGGAAGAGGCTCACACGGAAAGCTCCATCTCAAAATCACTTTATAGATGTATAAGGTGAGCAGTCTAAATAATGTTTCTCCTCAGCCGTATGTAATCTAAGCAAGAGAGTCAATATTTATTTTTATGTCCCAATTATCCAGTGTGTGTTAACTCCACCCCACCGATACCCAGCTATGTCTCCTCACAAGTCTCCTTCTCCTTCTTGGCTGTGATATTCCCAATTCACTCATCCCCTATATCTCAGGACTCTTTCTTGCCCTCTAATCACACACACATATACATATACACACGCACACACACACACACACACACACACACACACACAGGCTCACAGCCAAATGGCTGTTCATTAAAGACAGGGACCTGAGGGGAAGCAATCGTCTGAGAGACGGAAATTGCGTGTCACATTAGATTAGCAGTGTAAAGCCTCTGGATTGGCTCGGGGGAATAAGGAATTATTTCAATTACATTATTTCAAAAAGTCTTTAAGCAATACCAATACCGATAAAAACAAATTAAGAGTGATTTGGGCTGATTTGTGACGCTCTAAGCTGTGTTTTCTGACAATGTGCTGGAAATCAGATATGAATAATGCAGATATTACACTGTGTGTAATGTGTTGGAGTTGAAAGCAGATTATCTGTGACAAATAATGCCATTGGTTTGCATTGTGTCTCATCAAAAGGGAATGTTCCCAAGTGTCAATCACACATAGGCTGGAGACTTACAGGCTCAGAGCCACAGGACAACTCCATCACCTGCAGTCACACCAACACGCAGTGAAAGTGAGGACTTCAGTGGGTTAACTTGTATACCTTATGCACTGGTTTAAGCTTTTAGCTTTTTATTATGGTGAAAAGTCCACAAATAGTGCATCTAACTTTTCTAATGGATGTGTCTGGTGGATGTGATCATTCAAATTTGAAGGTTATTTACAGGTGTAATTCTTGTGTACGATGTATCATTATAGGCTCATATGCATGAATAATCCAGTTGTTTTATTCTATACCCCCCAGTTATGTAGTTATGTTGTCTGGCACCTCCATGGCACAAAGTTGTCTTTTTCCTTTGGCAAAAACTGAATACTTTATTTTTCTTTTGACTCAATTTCACTTTTACACATCTAGCGAGGGCAAGGAATTGAATGAGTCCATCGCAGTCAGCGCGTCTCAGGGGGGTGGGGAAGAGAGGGCAGGGGAAGAGGGGGTGGGTGGGGTGGGGTGGGACTGTCACACGGGGAGCGCATGAAGGAGAGACCAGCAGAGTCAGACCGACCCGCAGCCAGTCCACTCACTGGTGCCCTGATCCAGCCCAGAAACGCAGCGACTGCTACGCCTCTCTAAACTCCGCACATCTCAGCGGTAACTCACTGTTTAACACTCGCAACATCTGGAGGAGGACTGGAGAAGCCGACTCTGCCTGCAGCTATAAGGTTTTTTTTTCTTCCTTCTTCTCTCCTCTTTTTTCCTGCGCGACCAGGAGAAAGTGCCGCGTCCCTGAAATTAGAAGTTTAGAGAGAAAGGAGAGAGTTGTTTGACGGCGAAATCAATCTCGCGTTGAGTGCAAGGTAAGTCCCGGCTGATGGCTCCTGATAATACAAGTGATTAGAGCTTCATTTGTTTTAATTGGTTTAATTGGTTATTTAATTGCCATGTGTTCTGTCTGGTGTGAAGCTTTGTGGTAGTTTTTTTTTCCTGAAGTGAGGGAAGTTGTCGCTGCAAAACTGTTCTCGGGTTTGAAACGATTTAAAGACTTTGTGAAATGTTGAATGAGTGGGATATGACTGGGTCAAATCCTGACCTTTGCGCTTTTGGAGGGTGTAAACGCCAGTGAATTGTGACTTGAACGCAGCCTATATATATTTTTTTAATTGTTCAGGTAAAGTGTTTTAAGTCGATTAAGTCTGTGGCTGTAGCGCGTAAACTTTAATTCCCACCCTGGTTAATTTCACAGATTCAGGTTCATAAACTGGAAAAAGAGTTTACAAATGGGAATCAGTCAGCCCAAACTTTCCTTTCTTATTTCGGCCCTTTCCACTAATGCCTATATTTTTTCTCTATGTATTACATTTCACTGTAAGAAACAGCTAACCAGACAATTGATGTGGCGTCCCCCCCCCCCCCCCCCCAATTCCAACACATTATTGTTCAAACTTTTGTTCTTTTAAATAAGCTGCGATTTATTCAACTCAGTCAACGCTGTGAGGTTTTTGTGCAGATTTTGATATTTCAGAACAGAAATGTTGAAAAACTTATATTCTGGGATGCTTATTCTTCTTAAAACCTCTCACCTCGGATATTAATTTATTGGACACAACACGACTTTGCGCAATTGATTGTTTTACTGAGACAAATAATTAATTACAGAGGGAGTCGTTCTTTTTTTTTCTGAACGTGTTGGAAGGATTTTCCTAAATCTAATTTATTATTCCTAATTATTATGTATATTTTGCAGGCTCCGGCTACGTGTGTGTTTTATTGGCAATTTATTCCGTCGTAATTATTTACAGGCACAGTAGGCCTCCTCCAACTCTTTTCTATTGAAATTAGTCCAAAATTGTAATTGTAAAAAGGCTTCTAAAGTTGCACCTGGGTGTGTTTCTTGGTATCTGGAGTCATTAAAAAAAAATCCGTCTTTACTTAACTAAATGAAAAGAAACAAAAATGTCTGCCTCAGTCAAATTCATTATTTATTCATAAGACAAGTCAAATTTATTATTACAATCCAGGAATGGTATTAAGAAAATTATTTTTATTACCAGAGTTGGAAGAAAAGAAAACCTAAATCTTTTGAAACGATTAGTAATGTCTTTTCATGTCCTGCTGTAGCTCAGCCTTTACACTCCATGTGTCCTCTCCCTTTCCTCAGGACCACTACCAGGGAGGTGAATGGACCTCCACCGCCCCTTCAAGATGGACAGCTCCTCCTACCTGCCAGCTCCACTGGCCTCCCCTGCCCTGATGGTGCTTGCCTCCACTGCCGAGGCCGGCCGAGACGCCTCCGTACCCTGCCAGGCGCCCAGGCCCTTTGGTGTCCCCACCTCCGTTGAGAAGGACCTCCACCTCCCCTTCCCCTCTGCCTCTTACACCTTCACCTCCATGTATCAGCGCCAGGGCCCCATGTCAGGCACCTTTCCCTCCCGAGACTTCCCTGCCTCCCTGCTCCACCTGCATCCCCAGTTCACCCCACCAAACCTGGACTGCTCGGCCCTGAGCATGCTGAACCACAGTGGGGTGGGCGCCTTCCGGCCTTTTTCCTCCCCGCAAGAGGAGAGGGATTCGGGGCTGTACCAGTCGGCGTTCACCCCTGCCAAGAGGCTGAAGAGCTGCTTCCCAGAGGTGGAGGGAAAAGAGTATGACTTTGGCTCCCCGGGAGGCTCCCTCAAAGCTGGGGAGGACTCAGGGAGGAAGATCTTCTCCATGTCCGGACTGCTGTCTGATGGAGAGGCATCATCGAGCCCGGAGGAACGCAAAGAGCACAGTGAGTACACCCTTGACACACACATCTGATGCACATTTTTGGTATGTTAACGTGCGCGGCTCACATCTAAAGCTCACACACACTCACTCATCTTTAAATAATGAAGTGAAATGTACAGAATGTAATTGGCACATCAAAGACCTCGCTCACCCTGACATGACATGGCAGATGTGATTTACATATCCTCTACAGCTGCATCGACTAATGGTGACAAATTGAAAGGAGCCTTTGTGAGTAAAGACGTATGTTAAAAGATTTTTTCCTTTTCCACTCTAGTCTTCACCGTCTTGTTGGACAAAGTGTTTACAGCGACTGACTGGGACTGACTTTGACACAAATAAATTGAACAGTGTCACTTATTCAGCTTAGTGATCATTAGCCACATATGACCATTAGGCCTATTGGAAGTCAGACTTTTCTTGGCGGCTGAGGAACACAAATACATCGGAGCGTGTGGAGGGTTGACATAGGAGGAGTGAGAGTTGGAACGAATGACACCCTGTCAGAGATAACGAGGTGGCAGAGATAGAGAGGAAGGGATGGAGGAGGATAGAGAAACAGAGAGAGGGAGAGAGAGAGAGAGAGAGCGACGCGGCGATGCGCCTCAGCCTGAGCTTCCCAACGACAACCCTCAGCTCAATATGGCCGCCCACACCAACCGTCTGATTTGTTGACAAATGAGTGGGAGAGGTGTCAGTCAGTGTGCCGCGGAGGGAGAGCCGCTCCTCATTACTCCCGGGGATAATTGCCCAACGACGCGGGGGCACAACACTCGCCTCAGAGGTAGAGGGGGTGGGGAGAGCGGGAGCTGGAGTCAGGGAGGCAATGCTAGGCATGATGGGAAATCAAACCCCCTCAGTGGCGGTCGCCAAGGGGAGCGCCTGACAGATGAAAGAGACCAGAGAAAGACAGAAAGAGGAGAGAGAGCACCCAAAGGCTCGACAGATCAGAGGGGGACACCATCGAAAATAATGACAATGAGAAGGGGGGGCAGAGATGGGAGAGGGGAGAAAGCAGGGGGGGAGACACTGATACACGCACTCACACATATCACCTAAAGGAAACTTTCATCCCACACATAAAGGGCGGGAGCAGGGACGAGTTGTCTTAAGAAAAGTTTGGATTGTGTGCCGTGTGTGTCTCTATGCATATGTGTGTCTTTGTTGAAACTTGCTGATTTTGTCGCTGGTTGGTGGCTGAGTGACAGGGCCAGGGAGGCGGAGTGGCAGCAAGGAATCTCAATATGGAATTTTAATAAGGACGGGAAAGGAAAGAGATGCCAGGCAGCATGCTGGTGTGAGAGGTGTGTCTGTCTGACAATGTTTGCTCTGTGCACTCGTGCATGCGTGCTCCTCTCACCTCCTGATTTTGGGAATCTCATTTGGGGAATGTTGACAAGGACAAAAGACGAAGAGGACTAGAACATGGAGAGCATTGCTCCTCTGGAGAAAAAAAAATGAGTTTGGGAAAAAAATGGATTTGTGCACATTGGAAGCTGCTTTTCCAGCTTTATCCAATTAGATTGGAGCTCAGGGAAACTAAGAGCTTTAATGCAATTGAGCTCCCAGCACTTTTCTAAGTCTGACATACACTTGTTCCTCTTGAATGGGTAACAGACAGTCACTTCAGGACCAAAAGTCTTAACTGTTAAGCTTGAAATCTTCTTGGGCTGTGAGAGTGTGCCTTCTGCTCGCATACTGCAGCAGCGACGGTGATGCAAATGCTCACTGAAGTACAAACTAAACCATAAAACCTACTTTTATACTTTAAAATAAAATGTCTTCATAATAGAAACAACCGCCTGTGTTAGGTGACAAGTTCCCCCCACGTTTGTATGGGACTTCCCCAAGTACTTCGGTCTCCAAGTCAGGCATTAGCATTATGCCTAACACTGGCAGCTTGTCCTTAGACACTGTGGCCCAACTTTATTCTTTACACTTTGTACACAAAACATTTCGGTTAAAACAGATTGCATTTGACTTTTTGAGGCCACACTGTGTTGAGTTCAAGTGCTCTAGTCACTCTTCCTTCAGTCTACACAACATGCAGGTAGGGCACTTCTTCCCATCAGTGCCGGTGGACGTCACCTTCTGTCCATTTGGTGTCTGTTTTATTTTCCTTCGCAGACTTGCCTCTATTTTATCAGGGAATGTCTGAGACGCACGGTGTGCTCTGACAGCTGTTCAAACAGCCACACTCGCTTTCAAAGGGCAGATGTCTTCACTGGAGCGAGTCATGCTTATTTTCCTCAGGGAGATGCTTTCCGCCGCAAGCCTGAGCTGGAACTAAAATGGCCCTTTACCAGAAACACGAGTTGGGAAACCAGAGGAGTGGAGTGGCAAAACACACCGTGGGCCAGACGCTGACGGAGTGGTGTGTGTGTGTGTGTGTGTGTGTGTGTGTGTGTGTGTGTGCGCGCACGCGCACGCGCACGTGCCAGATGTTTGAGAGCCCCTGTGTTATGATACTTGTTATGCACCAAACTCCTGTTTGTGGCTGTCAGAAAAGGAAAACCTTCACCTGCAGAATAGACAGAGATCTATGAACGCCACCAAACACAAAGAGTCAACCATTGTCCAGCTGGCATTACAGCCTGTTGTATCAGTCTCTTCTTTTTCTTTCTGAAACAAATGCCTGTACTTACCCGGAGACAGTTTTAAATAAGCGACCCATGAGCACTGCTTTCGCATAGATTGCAGATGGTGGCAGCGTCCTGTTTCACAAATGTTTGTCCCTCACAAAGCGCAGTTAAGCTTGTACGTCTTTTGCATGCTCAAATATGTGATTTGTTTTTTTAAGTGAAATGTGTCAATTAAATTATCTCATGCTGCATTTGGTGAAACAGCTGACAATGCTAATGCAAAGCTAACTTTACAGCATCAGTTGCGACCTCAGCCCTATTCTCCATTGGTGTTGCTAACATATAACTGGACCATTACAAAGACAAATAACAAATTAATGTTGTTTTTCCTATTTGTTATTCTCTGATGTTTTTGATCATTCAAATTCAGTCTACTGAGTAGTTAGTGGCCAGCCGTCATTTAGTTTCTTAACTAAAGTTAATGTGGTTGAAGCAAATTAGTCTGCCCTTCTCAGTGTCAGGGCCAATACATTTCCAAATGTTGCTTTTCTAAACTGCAACAAAACATCAGAGCATTGTTGTGGGGAAAGCATTCACCACACCAAAACCTGTGCATCCGATCTTTGAATCAGGCACAGCTCTGTTGGAGACTTCGCTCACAGGGATGAGAAGGCGTTGGGAGTCTCGCCAAAAATCGTCACCTGAGCGAAAAAAAATCCTGCTGGAAATTAATAGAGGGGAAACATATAAGCGTAACACACATTGAGGATTCTCCAGATGCGCTCAGAGTGTAAGTGTCCTCCACGGTCGGTTATTCATGGGTTGTTAGCGAACTAGTGCGGCGTTCGAACAGAATCAATATTACATAGATTCATCTTAGATCTGGCACATGGATTATCTCTGAAGTTCTATGGGTTTGAGCTTGTTACAGACACAGCTTACATGCTTTGTGTGTGTGTGTGTGTGTGTGTGTGTGTGTGTGTGTGTGTGTGTGTGTGTGTGGTGAGGGTGTGTGCCTGCATGTACACTTTTAAATGGTTAGGACTTTTCACCCACCAGCAGTGTACGTTTGTGAGTACTTTTCATGCACTTATTTATGCATATAAGTTTGTATGGCATATTGACACCACTCTCCCTCTCGCACACAAACACACACACACACACACACACACACAC